>NW_017536990.1:414199-508786 GCF_001853355.1 Bactrocera latifrons | reverse complement strand
AGCTATGTCAACCAAACTCTACAGGGTTGTTTCATTCAGGTATTTCCATATACAGTTCAAAAATGGAAGAAATCGGAGAATAACCACGCCCACCTCCCACATAAAGGTTATGTTGAAAATCACTAAAAGTGCGTTAACTGACTAACAAAAAACGTCAGAAACACTAAATTTTACGGAAGAAATATCAGAAAGAAGCTGCGCCCAAGCTTTCTTTAAAAATTTAAAATGGGCGTGGCGTCGCCCACTTATGGACCAAAAACCATATCTCAGGAAGTACTCRACCGATTTCAATGAAATTCGGCACATAATAGTTTCTTAACACCCTGATAACATGTACGAAATATGAGTGAAATCGGTTCACAACCATGCYTTCTTCCAATATAACGCTATTTTGAATTCCGTCTGATGCCTTCTCTGTATAATATATACATTAGGAACCAACGATGATAGCGGAAAACTTTACACCAAATGCGGTATTTGATGCGAGAGTATAAAATGTTCGGTGACACCCGAACTTAGCCCTTCTTTACTTGTTAGTCTAAAAAAACAGAATCTCTCGATATTAAGTGTTGGGCAGATTCCATATTGAATCTTCGAAGTTAAAAAGTGGCGAACACCAAAGAAAGAGCATCATGAAATATATCTTTTTCTTGTACCAGACTTATACGCCCTACTTGTTTTCATACATCAACAAACCTGAGCTAACGGTATTATTGTTTAGACCGATGATACCGATTGATTTTATATACTGAAAAGGGTAAATKGAGTTTTCCACGAAGTTGGCAATAGCTAAATGTAATTCTTGAATACTCTATAGTTTTCCACGAAGTTTGCAATAGCTYGATGTAATCCTTAATACCCTATAAATTTTAAATAAAACTGATTTAGCCCTGTGCGTCTGTATATGAAAAATTTGTCTACGCACATAGCAGCGGTTGTGTCGGAACCACCAATATCCACTTCTTGTATTACATAACTGTCATAAACACTGAACGATCCAACTACAGCCCTTGTATGGAAAACTTCTGGAAGCAACATTTCCACTAAATTTGTCACGGATTATTATCCAAATCTAGGGTAAAATCTTCGAACCATTGTTYAGATCGAACCAACGATCTTTTATGCTCTTTTATTGTATAAAAAATGCACTTGTGAGGTGTAGTACGAGGTGTGTTCAAAAAATATCGCGAATTTTTTATTTTCGCAGGTTACGTATATTCCAGTTTCGAATTTTTTGTGGGGTAATGTTGGTACTCATGTCTCTCACTTATGCCGACAAGCTCGGCCATTTTGAATGTTCATTTAATTGTTGACAGCTGCKTTACTTGCACKTGTTTTGGATCGTCTTCGATTTTTACCTATTCAAAAAATGGATCAAAGAACCTGTATCAAATTTTGTGTGAAAAACGAAAATCATATCAACAGTCCGTAGTTGCTCTTTCCCCCTGCACTCACTAGTGGTAGCTCTCAGACAACTTTCTGACTTTACGAATGTAATATTTTTAAGGTAGAAAATTTATGTTGCAACTTCAACAGAGGTGCACACACARACGAATACCCAATATTACATWCATATATGTATATATGTGCTATATGTATTTGTATATGTGTGCATAAAACAGAGTTGCGTAAAGTCTAAGTTGGGTTGGGAATTCTAATTTCTTAATTTCATGCGAAACTATAAAAGTAATTAGTAATGCAAAATGTGCGCGCCAAATGGCAACAACAATGAACATATTCACACACATATACAATCATACACACCCAAATACGCCCATTAAGCGCAATGAGGAKCAGCGCATGCAACACACCTCCTCTGCAGTAAAATTTCCGAGTCTTCTGACTTTTGCTTTGTATAAATATATTCGCATTTGTATTTGTATGTTTGTTTATTTGCCCTGTACATCTGCACAATTTTTATTGCTTTTGCTCAAATTGATTTATTTAATTCATTTTGTTTAATCCGTCTCAGCTCTTAATTCTTTAATTTTTCTTATTTTTGCTTTATAGTTTGGATAGTTGCCGTTGTTTTCATTTTTTAATTTAATGAATTTTTGTTTATTTCTTCTGAGAAATGTATTATTATGAGTGTAAATATGTAAGAGCTGTATGTACGATGAGGCAATAAACCATTGGCAGCTGCGCATTCTCGCTGTCCATTTGTGCGCGTATCTAAGCCACATCTGCAATAACCGCCATGCACACACACAGACATATTTATATATTATATACATATATTTGTAATAGCTTAATGCTGTCTCTGTGGGATTGTGGTACAATTCGTTTGAATTGTTTAGAGACTCATCGGCGCACTCATCAACATCTTGGCCAGGCTGTGGCTGCCTCTAACACCAACACACACTCACACACATGCAAGTRCAAGCACACCCCATACTCATATTGTCGGTATTTTTATTAGCTTCATTATTGCGCTTATTTATTTATTTTCGTMTATCTATTTGGTATGTACATATGTTTGTATGTATTTGATTCTTTATTGTTTAATGCTTTGGCAACATTAATTGCAATTAATATTAATCAATTGAGATGGTAGGTGTATATACAAAGAGCCCAATCGTCAATTATATTGATGGTTAACTYAATATTTAATTGAATTTGGTAAACTAAAAATAATAATTATGAAATTCTGCAATCAAGAATCATTATTAAAATAGCAACAGCGCGAGTGTTAACAGAAAAATCAGTTTTCAGTTCGTGGCTGAACAGAAAGGCAAGCATAAATAATTTCCTGCCCTCATTATAGCGAYGCWTTACGAATACTAAGGATTGCAGAARATGTATTTTCTAAAAATAATAGAAGTTATTTATTTCTTTAAACACAACATCTTTCAGCAAACGCCCGTCGACGTCTTTCACATATTTTTAGTGTTCTTGTTGAGCGAAGTATACTCAAGATCAAACTTTTGGCGTTGTTTAAGC
This sequence comes from Bactrocera latifrons, assembly GCF_001853355.1. Classification (NCBI taxonomy): domain Eukaryota; kingdom Metazoa; phylum Arthropoda; class Insecta; order Diptera; family Tephritidae; genus Bactrocera; species Bactrocera latifrons. The sequence continues at coordinate 505,846 of NW_017536990.1, read as the reverse complement.
CGTTAGCTGTACGAACATTAAAAAGTTTGTAGAAAGTTGCTGAAACCCCTTTACCGATTCTATTTGCGCGCACATTTTATGGTAAATGGCTCAGCCCAGGTTGATTTTGAACTTGAGCGTATACCCSAATCGCGGGAGAACCTTACAAGCATCCACCTTTCTTTTTTTCTCAATCAGGAAACAACACAATTAAGTGCAATAACCTTTGTAGTCCACAGTGCCTGATTCATCCAAGTTAAACACGTACCACTGTAAAGTTTGCACTGCTTTGTAAACAGATTTTTGAGAGATTTAAAATTTTGGTTATAGACTGTTATTGTCATCAATTGCCCTTTATGATTAGAAATATCATATCCCGAAGATGTTTTAGTTAAGTCCACAATAGGGTGAAAGATGTTTGACATTTTATWGGTACTCCAACAATCTAACCTTCATAACGTCCTCGATTAGTGAGCTTCTTTCACATTTGAAACAAAATATTGCYTGTCTAACTAACTTAAAACTCGAAACAAAATTATTCAACTCTGTTCTGAAAATTAGCAATCACAAGAAAAACAGTTAAAGAAAACAAATGTGAAAAATTTCAGACTCGTTCGTGAATATACAGACAACAGACAAGTTGTTCATTTATATGAAAATAGGAACACAATCTATACATAWAAAAGAAAGACGATTCATAAATACAAAAACTGTATTTCAAATCATATGCGTTTGTTCTAAATTCATATTTGTAAGAATAATTTAAATAGTATTTTACTTCAAACAGAACAAGGCGGTTTTTAGGAAGCACCATGTGCAACCGGTAAGACATTTTAAATATCACCACAGAAAATCTCATTGACAGTTGCATTGCCAAGGAATCGCTGCTACTTTGTAAGGTTATGGGCCAACGACCCACAAGCATTCATTGCAAACAAAACCCAACATTTAACATAAAAAATAGCGGAATAGATGCAATTTTGATAAAAAGTTCAATCATAATKTGAGTGCACAACAATGCAAGATTTAAGCAGCAACTATAAAGTTTTCGGTGGTGCTTTCTTACCACTGTCTGGGATCTGATACATAATACAATTGCTATATATCTATACGGAAATGATAGAATAGAACAGCAATCAAATACTCAGTACATTACGAAAKAAACCTAATTAAGTAAAAATATATTCCTGAAAGTAAACAATAAAAGCTCGGATCATAACTGGATCTATAATCGGGCTMCATTATTATTGGTTAAAAACGTAGAAGTCGACGAATTTAAACAACAATTAACAGTTATCCTTTGACAAATGTATTATTTTTAAATCATTCGGATCTGTTGTTCATAGATAAGTATATCCCGGAATGTCATGATATAATCATCGCTTGGGAATTGATCAACTATTTTTATTCAGTGTAATTTCAATCCAACTCAATTAATAATTGGGTAATCAAAAAGATTGCAGGAATTATTATTGTAACAACTATTTTGACTGGAAATTTTAATGAAATAATGGTCCTCTTGCCCCTTGCAGATTTAATAACATTATTACAAAATTTTTATAATAAATGAAAAACTAGAAATATTATTGTTAAAAATGATCTACCCTCTTTCATTATCACAATTTCTTACAAGTTGAATATAAAATTAATAAACTAAAAAAGTCAATATTTGATAATATATTTTATGTTTATTTCTGCTCAACAACAAATCGAAGATAATTAGCCTCAATTATTTTCAAATTWGGAAGTAATCCACGAGGATATTCCTCCTCCAGAATATTTTATAGWATAATGCCGTTTTCTCTCTTATTCATAAATACAATTTACTGTGTTGAATAGTTAGTAATTAATGTATACCTTAGCCAGTAGTAATTATCAACAGGTCTAGTATAGGAAGTTATGGTCTAACTTTGTACTCTACATATTTATCAACCAAATTATCAACTTAAACTCTTGGGTGATTGCCTGATCGCGATAACAATGGGCGAAATACAATCACTAGGGTTACCTTGGTATTCACCACCAGCAATAATACATATATGCTCCTCGATTCGCAGTAAACGTAAATATAGMGGTATCGAAAATGCTTATTTTCCCAGCATCCCTACTTCACTTCCCTACTTTGTATTCATAAACGAGTATCTTATAGCCACAACTTCAGGTTTACTTTCATTATTTGAGTTATTTTTTACTCTTCCAACCTGYTCTTACAGAGTTTTTATGCATCACCTAACAGTAAGCGATATAAATATACTACATATAAATGATCAAAATGACGAGAAAAATTGAAATTCSGGTGACTGTCTATCCGTCTGTCCGTTCAAGCTGTAACTTGAGTAAAAATTGATCTTGATGAAACTTTGTATGTGGGTTCCGTAGTACAAAAAATCGTAATCGAACCACTGCCACGCCAACAAAGCGCCATTAACCGAAAAGCTAGAAGGTGTCATAACTAACCACTAAATTAAGATATTAGCAGATAATTGCAAGGGACCCCTAAAAGCAAAAAATTTTGAAAAAGTGGCCGAACATGTCGGTCAGTGTATGAGTTATATAGAGTATATGTACATATGTATTTATAAATTACTTAGATTCCGATCCTCWKGTTGACGTTTTAAATCTTAGAGTCTTTTCCTGACTTTGATTCTTACAAGTTGCAAGAGTATGAAACATTCGGTTGCACCCGAAATTAGATCTTTCTTACGTATGTCTATTTTCCGTTCCGTCAAAGGTGCACCGACTGTAAAACGTACGCGCAGGCTGCATCTGCTACTGACTCATCTTATTTCGGTCTTCGGTTGGTTGTTCACCAGCACACACACTCATACGCACACTTGCGCATACATATTAAAAAATTATTTATTTATAGTTTTAATTTATATTTCCGGTGCGCGCTATTTTGTTGTGTTTCTGTTTTATTTCACTTCGCCTGCCATTTATCATTTATATGTACACATACAACTTTATAATATATATATATATATATTCATTCATTTATTTATTTATTTTAATTTGAGCAGAGCATTCTTGTTGGTCGTTTTTTGCTGTTGTTGTTGCTGTATTAATAAATGCATTTGCGGATGCTGTTGCCTGAACGTTGGCTCCTTGCTTGGCCGTGTGCGCCCGTTCTGTCTTATACGGGCACTTGCTGGTGCCGCTTTTTTCTGTTTGTGTTGTTGTTGCTGTTATTGCAATAAATCAAATACTTACCACTGCAATGCAGTAGGTCGGCATTCCATGATTCGCAAAGTTGTGTAAAGTTGCCTCGCGTTGTTCTTTTCACTTTTTTTTGTTGTTATACCCTGAACAGAGTACGAGTATATTAAGTTTGACACGAAGTTTGTAGGTACCAGATGGAGATTTTAGAGACTCTTATATATAGATAAAAGATCAGCTTTACGAACTAAATCAATTTAGCAATGTCTGTCGGTCCATCTGTGTATATATAATATATGGGAAATAGTGGCACAGTTTTAGGGATAACGATCTGAAATATTGCACACGTCTTTTTCTCTGCAAGAAACTGATARTTTGTCGGAACCGTTAGTAGTTGCTATACAAACTAAACGATGAAATACGAGTAGGGACCCGGATTATTATTCGGCCAATGGCAGTCAATTCGGCAGCATTCCTTGGAATCAYTTCAGGACTRTTTTCTGCCGCTRCAGCAACAACAACCGAGAAGAAATCTTGTTTTTATACTCGTGAATGGTATTATGCAACCGGAGTCAAGCTTTTTTCTTTAGCATTTTAATTGAAACGTTTTTTGCTGTTTCTGTACGAGTATAATATTATTTTTTGTATTTGTAAAAAATATTTTATATAATTGATTTGAATCTGGTAGCATTTTTTTCGATCAATTAATTATGATGTAGACTTTTTTTTATGAATTTCGGTTGTTTATGTATGTATGTATGTATATGTAGTCGGTGATCGGGTAAGCTAAATTAGAAGTGAGTTTTTGAAGTTTATGCTTTGATTTGAACACGGCTGAATATAAGTGGGCAAGGCTGTTGCCTTCGACAACTCATTCAAAATTCTACGCATTTTCTTGCGGCAAATTAACACAGTTGTAAGCATGGCAATTTCATGTAATTGCATCTATGAATATSTATGCCTATTACATATATTACATARCTAATATATTTTAACCGTCATGAGCATTTTTATAAAAAGTAAATTATCTATCGTTTTGGYAATGAATTAACGGGTGCAATTGGCAGAAACTCGTCACTTTTACAGTCTTCTCTCATCGAAAATACACAACAACAAAAACCGAACCAAGTACATATGTRTGTATGTGATCTGTCTTGGCTGCAAGCTCGTTAATAAATGGACTAGGTTAGGCACAGCAACAAGGCGAATATAAATAATTATAACATGAAGACATCAATTAAGTATGTGCGCTCGATAAATGAAGTGACTATACATTGGAAATAAAAAAAACAGTAAAAATATTTGAAACATTTTTTTTTAATTATTTCATTTATTAATTAATTTCAGATTTCGTTTGGCACAACTCGCCTGCTTTAGGAGGTTACGTTCACTTATGGATTTCAAAAAAAAAAAAAAAATTTATTTTAAGTTATTTTCTGAAGATTTGAAATTGATCCTGCGAATAGTTCCTACGATATACTTACATTTGTAAGAATTTTTCAACTTAGTTCGGTTCCGAAAACTTTAAATGATTTCTTCTCGAAACGCGGTTTTTGCAGTCGAGAAGCAAAAATTTCCCGAAACGGCTGGACAAGCCAAAAATTTTTACACGAACTTGTCAGGGGTCGAAGGARGAAGTTTTATAGGAATATAATAATACGAATGTTTGCACAAAAATCGACTATTTTTATGATATGCCGCCATTTTATCAAAAATCTAAATTTTGACTAGTGCTTTGATCATTACTGTATTAATTTTTTGTAGAAATATTTTTTTGTTTTGTTCGCCCCAGGCACTTTTTTCGGTGGTCCTCGTGGGGATCGGCTGCGAGATCAACTGAAACCAAAATTTATCAAAATGAATCACCGATTATTCAAATACACATAATATTATTTTAGTAAATGAAATACAACTACAAAAGCAAAAGAAATAAAAAAATCACGAAAAAATTATTTTTGAGCTTTCCCTGTGGTTCGAACTCCTTAACCGCAGCACTTTTATATGAAGGAAACTTTCGAGTAATACAACTTCTTCCTATCCATAAATTCATCCATATTGTAGTCTCTTTATTTAAAAACAGCATCCTAAAATCTTAATTTTCATATATTTCACCGCCTTGATTGAACGCCTTGTAAAGTGTATCCGCTCAGTGGAATTAATAAATGATCCAGATCGTCTAACTCTTGAGGATATTATTATTTTTTTTTTTTCAGAGTCTGTCGTTTTGTTATATTTCTAATGTTTTTAACAATCGTTGGTCATTGTATAGGCAATAATTAATAATCATTATTAGTTTTTTTTAACCACGGTGAAGGTCGCAATTACCGCAGTAGTAGACTTTTTTAGTAACGTGGAAAATATCGAATAACTGKTAAAAAATTGTTGGTTTGAAATGTATATATACAATCATAAATTATATACCTATGTATGTATATACACCATCTTATATATTTCTTCATAATTTTAAAATTAATATARTTGTTTTTTTAATATTCCCAAACTAAGTTGATGTTGACGGTCAGTGAAGGTGCGCCACTCAAGGCGATCCCACGTGCCAACAGAAAGATTCACAGTATAACTTTATGAATAGCGATAATCCGTAAATATTTACTGAAGAAATCTACAAGCAATACGCCAATTATAGACTTAATTTCACAGCAAACATACACATATTGAAAACTTTATAAGTTTTCTGAAATGAAGAGATTTATTCTTTCAAGAAATTGGAAACCACAAGCCCACATCTGTTATTAAATGTCTAGCGTATACTGAGAATACACAGATTTTGAGACATTTTTTGATCAAAGACTATTAGATCTTTCACAGATACGTAACTGAATTTCTAGGCCTGGTTATTTTGTTGCTTTACCGAAATGGATGGGTTCTATAACCAACGAATTGGTTTTTATCATCGTCTTTACTTTAGAATAGAAAATTGGAACCAGCCGTGATCTTTAAAAGCGTATTTTTAWTATATAAAGATCATAACATCTCTGAGCTCAACTTAGTCAGAATCTGAGATTTTGATATTAACAAATCAAACGAGTTATTGTTACAAATGTTATGGAATCACGTTCTTTTATTTATAATTAAAAATAATGCACACTCTTTATATATTAACTCTCACACGGACTTAAAATTAATTACTAATTAATTACTTGTTAGGAAAACATTAATTTCAAGTGAATTCTGAGGAATATTTAATGATAAATTTATGAATAGCTACGTACAATACATATTCATAAGTATACATGACGTACATACATATATATGTATGTATGTCTGTAAGCCCGAATGTGCCACGTTTGGGCAAAGTGGTCACGCATCAGCGCACTTGCATCATTTCAAGATTGAGCGCAGATAAGTAGGAACGCCTGCCAGTCTGCCACGACGGCCACGACGGCCACTGAGCCATGCGGGCTGTCAGTCAGTCTGCCGAGCAGCCATTGGAAGCAGCATATAATAAAACCATAAAATATTCGCAACATTCTCCAACGCTAAGCGTATAAGCCACTAACACTTGTATTACATATAGAATGCATATTCGCGGATGTGTTTATAAAATATATAAATTGTAAACACTTAGCAGCGACTTTGTTGTAGCAAATTTTCTTTCGTTTTACAATTTTGTTTTTGTAAAGGCGCACATTTGTTTTTAATTAATTTATTTTGCGCCGATTTTATTAATGTTTAATTCATTCGGATTTTATGGCGGCAACACACGCGGCGTTCAAAGTGTGTGTGTCCATACATTTTCCTTCATTTAATAGACTGTGAATGTTTTCCTTTGTTCGCTGCTGACTGCCACGCTCATCACACAAGCGCACACACAGTCATATGTAGATATGTGTGAGTGTGGACACACTCTTCATCTGCTTGTGTTTACAATCACGATCAATGAGAATGACTGACTGATCGCGGCGGTTTTAAAGGAGTCTGTCGCTGCCATACYGCAACCGACGAAGTCACCTCGTAGTGTCGGCGTAATTATGGCGTATGTTTGTTTTCATTTCGCTCAATTCTAGTGCCTCATGTGGCAGCAAGAAGATCGATCGATGGTAAACTGGTGAAGCAAACAAGCGGCGCAGTTCCGCCTGTCTGCGCGCCGCAATCGCGATCGGCACTTCAGCGCCGCCACTAAAACTTCAAATGCAGAGAGAAATTGCGCGCTTGCAACATGCAAATTGGCACGCGCCTCTCATGGCGCGCCACAGCGTATCGCAAACGCTTTGAACTCTGCATCGGACGTCCTAACATTTTTGACTTGATTGAGATCGGCACTTTTTATTTCAATTTGCGTACGCTTAGACAAATATACAAATACATATATGCTGGAACACTGATTGCACTTTTTGAACCTCGGRACCGACGCTTTCCCACCAAAACACACTCCCGATCACACACACACATACAGATGAGTTTTCAGCCACTGTCTGACCCCACTGGGCAAATTCACTCCGCGGCTGCTGCATGATTAATGCCGCAACTTATTGTAAATATTTATTTGCATGAAAATTCCCTTCAACATCTTGCTGCAACAACAACGACAACAGCAGCAACAACAACTGTGTTGCAACAGACGTTTATGCCGCTTCATCAACAACAAAACCGCTGCTTGATTTGCTTTTTATATTGCCTGTGCACTTCACTATTTGTATTGCGGCAACTTTGTTRTTGCACACACGTTTGATGTTCAGTTTCATCCACAAACCCACACAGCAACACGTGATCAGCGGCGTTGCAAGCCAAAGACCCCATAAAATATGTTGCTAAAATGCCATAAAGAATTTGTGGCAGCCGCTGAGCAGCAGCGGACAGACAGTTGGCTGCACACAATGCACAACGTTCACATATTCGCGCAAACATTCACAGAGCGACCGACACTCACTCACGCYGTGGCATGCAACGACAAAGGCCACATCTGGTGGCGGCGGCAGCAAGCAGTCGGTGCGACCTGATCGAATTTACAGCAATTTTAGCGACGTCTTACTGCTCAGAAATCAATGCGAAATCTACAGCACCTACAACAACAAAGCAAGCCATCACGCTATTGCCGTCAGTGTGCGAGCAATTAGCACAAAATCTGCTACTTGGAGGGATTGCTCGCCTGCCAGCCTGTCTGTCTGCCGGTCGGCCGGTCGACCAGCCGTTAAAGGCGCGATCGTGCGGACATGCCCTGCCCCAACAAAAGCCAAGCGAGCACGCGTCCCACAGCCACGCGGCCRCATTTACTTACTCACATACAAGGCAAGGGTATATGTATGTATGYATATGTTTGTGGCAAGAAATGTGCGCTCACCATGCCACTCACTCAGCCATACACACATGCCTTCATACTTTGTATCTATGCCGCACATTGACTTTGACTGTTTGCTGCAATGCCGTCGGCAATCATTGTTCGGCCTCCGGGGTCACACTTCAGGCTCGAAAGGAAAGCAATTGATGCGTCTCTCCGCGCTCGCCACTTATTATTGGCACCTGTTCTTGTACGCGTATTACATCAGATCGGTGACCGCTTGTTACTTCTTCGTCRTCACTTTAAAAGCTATGTGTATGTTTGCATATTCAGACAATATGAGGTTACATATAGATGTGTGTGTGTGTGCCTTGTTTATTTAGCCACATTTTATCGTCAGTTTCAACACCTTTACTTTTCGTGTTGTTGGTTTTGTTATTAGTTTTTTGTATATCTTTATCATGAATGCGAATGAAACAATTATTTTAATTTATTTGTTAATTCTGTTGCAAAATATTACAACTAATTTATTTTCATGAAGTTTCCTGAAATTCTTTCCTCACAATTCTTTCATTTGCTCTCATTCTCGTCTCTTTGTAAGATTTACGGTTTCTTGCCGAAGTATGTATGTTTGTACCTATGCATAAGTGTAATAAAAATATTATATTTAGTATATAACTCGTATGTTTGGCTATGTGTGTGTGTCATTTATATTTTATATGCTTATTTTGCAGCACAAATTTTTCCGGTATTTTATGGCATCCGCCAGACGCTAAGTTCGTACAACTTATTACTTTTATTTATTGCAGTTTAGCATAACTTTTATGTTTTATGTATTCGTGCGAGAGCATTTTGCTACAATTTAATACAGCAGACAGAGTTGCCAAGTTGCAAAGAATATATTTTTGATATTTTGCTTTGTAACTGTCAAGGATGCGATTTTAGAAGGCGTCACGTAAAAAATGGTTCACAGACCTGGCGAATATACACCTGAAGTTCCGCTGATTGGAAGAGTAAGAAAACCTCTTAATGATATGCTGATCCCAGAAAATAACATTTTCATCACATATCTCTAGGTATTTATTCAGTGATCGTATTGCTGATGATAATTCTCAAATTTCATCACATTCAAACATTCACATTTTTCTATAAAGTTGTCCTATCTAACAATTCTCTCCCCCATTTCCAAAAATTCCAGCTTGGTTGCAAGCAATTGAGAAAGTCTCCTTTATGTGATTCATAGATCACTTGCTAATTTTCCGCTTATTCTCAGCGATGCTTACACTCCCAGCTAATTCTTTTCCTTTTGAGGAAATGATTTTTAATGACAATTCCATCAAGCTCCAAATATTCTGTTACCAAATCTACTTCGCTAGATCGAGACTTTAGTATTGATGTCTGTTGAATATTCGGTCCAAACTGAGGTTACTTTCCGATCTGATATTTATCTCTATTATATTTGTATGTTAAGCTTAAAATCACTCATCTTTTGCTTTTTAAACGTGAAAAATTCAAAGCCTACTTCTGCCAGGTCTATTGTAAAACACAATGTTTTGATACAGATGAAGTTTGACTGCTGCTTATTGGTTATTCTTGACTGAAAACTATGATGTGAACTTTAAGATGAGAGTTTACATCCAAATCAAAAATACTTAGATGTCATATGAGATTTTGTTGTACGACCTGTTCTTCAATTCGAGCTACATATGCTCTCTGCGTAACGTCCACCGAAAGAGATCGTGATATTGGGCGTTGATTCCTATATAAACTCCAATCCGAATAGACGTTACTTTCTGAAGTTTAAAAGTTTCTCATTAACTCTTAGAGTTCTCAGCGTGTTAGGTTTTACAAGTATAACAATATGAGAATTCGATTACCATATTTGATGGATAAGTTTCTTAGAAGATGACACGATACACAAATTCAAAGAAGATTTCGCTGTCAATGTTCAGGAGTCCACAATCTCAACAAAGAGAAGACTATAGATACATTGATCGATGCCGTTAGAGGATAGAAGTATTATCAGCTTTATTGGTATGTCAAAGATTGTTGGTCGGTACATTGAAGCTTCAAAATATTAGACCCCTTTCTGTACCAGGTGTACCGGTATGAAGTGAGCGTTGTGTGGAAAATGGGTTCCACTTGAATTGAATAAAAGAAAAATGAAATACTAATTTATATGAATGATGAATGATAACGTAAACTTTGACCTTAGACTCATTCTAAAGTGCATGAATTCCGTTCAAATATGAAATATAACAAAGTTCAACCTTTAGATAGTGATTATCATAAAGGCGGGGGATAACGAATTGCTCTTTTCTCCAATTATTCTAATTATTTTATAGTTGGCCTTTATGGCAGCTCTAATCGGACTCTGTTAAACTTCTCCCCACCGCAACTTACCTTCACAGCCAAGTCACCAACACTAACGTCTGTTGTCTACACTTACCGCTCAGCATACCAATACACAACCAACACGAAATCACCACTTTGGTACATTTTCGCTTCGTTTGCAAGCGTTTTCTAGATTCTTTTTATTTTTTTGGTTTTTTTTTTTTACTTTGTATGTGATCGTAATAAAGTTTAAACATTTTTCATCATTAAAATAATATAAAGCCGAAATTATATTTTATCGTCGTCGCATTTATTCTTCGCGTTTTCCCCCCTTGTTGCGTCCCTCGGCCGTGGAGTTTTACACCCGCTGCGGCAAGGCGACCTTCGAAGTGATACAAAATTACAACAAAACAAACAAAGTGTAAAATTCCAACAAAAAACCCAAAAACATAATAATAAAAATAATATAAGGAACGATGAAAAGTATAGAACAAGAAACAAAAACAACTAAACTACTACAAAGATACTAAGTACGAAAGCAGAAAAAAGGGCAAACATTGAAGCTGCGACAAAAGAAGAAGCCGTCGCGAACAACCACAAGAACAACGCCAATAACTTTAACCGCAACAGCGGCTGCCCAATAACAAATACAACAAGAAYAACTCACTTCTGTAGAAACATACAGACATACGGCTGGATAGAGGCTGCAGTCACAAGCACTCTAGATGAGTGAAAGAGCTCCGCAGGAGGCCGACACTCACTCGCTGCAGCCACACGGGCGAGCAAAGTGACGCACGGAGTCGTAGCAGCGGGAGCAGCGGCACGGAGATATTCTTTAATTTAGCTTCAAATAAAATATAAAATAAATATTTCAAATTTATTTTCGTACATACGCTCATATTTTTGTGTATGTGTAATAAATGAGTGCGCACTCATACTTACACATTTAAATGAGCACTTGCGTGTGTGTGTCTTTTATTGGCCTGCTGTTGTGTGTTTGTTGCAGCCAGGGCAGTGACTGCCGTTGCTGATGCTGCTTTCATTATTGTTGTTGTAGTAATTTATAATATTCCTTAACGACGCGCAAAGGGCAATATGCGTGACAGTGGTGCAGCAGTACAAAATAACGCCGAAATTTATTTTTTGTAAAATAAAAAAAAATTACAATAAAATAAAACTAAAAACCAGAAAAAAGTAACCTTCGGCCACACCGAAGCTTGATGGGTCGGTTTGCATGGTAGCTTTTTGATATAGTTTCTCGATCAGAAAAAATATGACAAAATCTTGTCAGTTGTCCATACAAGAACTTGATTTTAAGCGGTCAATTTGTTGGTAGCTATATGCTGTAGTGATCCGATGAGAGTTGTGCCGACAAATAAGAAATGTTTGAGTGCCCTTTAATCTTAATGAAACCCAATTTTTGCATCGCTGTGTGACAATAAAAACATAGCTCCATCAATTCCCACTGAAGTCCAATGGACAGTCATTCTAGTGGACAGCACATGATGAACCGGTTCTCAGGCGTGGAAAGACGAAAAATTCGGCTAGAAAAGTTATGACACCAGTCTTTTGGGATGCCCGTGGTATAGTACATAATCAACGACAGATTACTGAACCTGTTATAATCTATTTCACTGCGTATTTGGTTGCAGTTCTTTTCTACTACTACAAAYATGAATTTTGAACAAATGCTWWTGATTTRAAATATAATTTTTTATTTATGAGTWGTATTAAATTTTGTYATAAAGMGATAAAAGGTATATCCTTTCMYAGGTTCTAAGCWACTCCCCCACCAATTCTCAGCCAAATCAGTTTAGCCGTTCTTGAGTTATAAATRGTGCAACTAACACAACTTTCTTTTATATGTATATATAGGCTAGGTCAGCATACTTTGCTAAATTGTACTTAACAAAAAATGTGAGATTAAAAAAAATACTTCATATTTCTACAATTTCAAACCACTGTTGCCTTGTGCCTTCGTATATTGTTTTATTATTTAACTCCACAGCTGCAAAGTAAAGGAAATGATTTTCGAATTGAAGTTTATGACGAGGAATGGAATGTTTTCTGCTTATTTATTTATTTGAATCGACATTGTTGCTCTTATTGCCATCATTGTTATTGCTATAACTTATATTAATGTTTCTGCCGCTGCTGCAGCAGTTGCCGTTGCTGTTGCCGACGTGGGGAGAAGCAGGAAAGTCATCAATAACAACTTATAATAACAAAAAGTCGCTTATTTTTATATTTCTGCATTTTTATATGAAGAAAATAATTTAACGACGCGCTTGTGCGGGCTGCAGGAGGTAACGGGCGGAGGTAGGAGGCTTCCTCGGCAAGGCTAGGCAGAATGCAGAGGTTCATGCAAGGCGCAACGAACTTTTCACTGTACTTACATATAAACATACAAATTTACGTATACGTTTAATAATTAAAGCTGAAGTTTAAAGAGGAGGGAGGAAGGTGACTTGTTATGCGCAAAAAGTGTGGCACTCATGAGGAGTGGCACGCAGAAGTCGGCTTTGTAGCACAAGATATTGGCGCGTCATTGTGGGCTTAGATGGTGAAGTCGTCTTATTCTGTAGCTCTTTTAAAGAGCTAAGAGAAAGTATTTGAAAGACTACCTTACTGTTTTTATACAATGTTCGTAGATACATACATATGTATATTAAGCGATGATTGGCTGCCATGAACAATTTTTTAACGCCTCTTTAAGAATATGTAGCCTTAAATGAATTAGCTGAAACCTCTCTTACTCAGTACTTGTACTCTATCAGATCTGGATGGCGATGATTCTTAGAAATATTATGGATTTTTCTAAAATAATAAATAATTAAGATGGTAACTGACCGTTTAAAATAGTATTGCTGAAGCGTAAAGCTGTTCGTATTCTCTGGATAGGACGAAGAACTATTTCTGAAAGAATTGCTAAACCGAAAAGCGAATGCTACTTTAAATCTTACGTTAGCCATATCTAGTCAGAAGGTGTGGTAGACTCATATATGTGGGCTAGATTAACTAGACTTCGCTTTATATCGTATAGAAGGCGGAGTTATTCCAACTAGAGGAAAACGATCATTTGACACGATGTAACCTTGTCAGCAAAAGAAAATGTTATAAATAGTTTAAGGCCGCCATTTATGTATGTATTTTATGAATTTTTTATGACAACTGATGTTTGAATTTGACAATGGTTCAGTTTTACTCTTTTGCTGCTTTGGAAAGACGAACCACTGTAAGAAATTCCGACCACTTTTACATATTAGTATTTTTTACACGTTTATTTGTATCTTATAAATCATTTAGAAAAAGTATACTTATAGGTCTAACGTGTCAAAAGATATATGCTTTTACTAATCCTCATTAAATTTTCTTGCGAATTGGATCGTTTGAGACTAGGGCTCATACCCATTTTAACCCGGCAYATTTAACTCTTTCTTAAATTTCTTGGCCTAAAATAGAGAAAACTCGTCAAGATGGGGTGGCACTTGCACTACCATGGTACACACAGCCCTTTGTGAAACCATAAAATAGAACTCTTATAATTGGATCTTATAGGTCGATAAAGTAACTTGAGTTCCATACGAATATATCTAGATGTATTATCCCTATTCCCACTAGCTCAGCGGATTAATCTTTAATCACTCAAGAGAAATAAAGTCATGAAGGAAGTGTTGAAATGTTTCTACCTCGTCTTCTTTTTAGTTGCTTCTATAACTATAATCCGGTAGGATTCTCAACCTTACCGCAGGGACACCGATAGGGCAATGACCAGTTGGAACCCCTACAACTAGGGAAAGGATAGCATTGCTGAGGGTAAAGAGCTCCCTGAACCTCTTTCCACCGCTCTTTGGGCCAAAATGATCCAGCGGCAGCACAAGAACAATAAAACTATTAATCCCAAATAACTAGTAGTATAACACACGAATAGAGCGTTTTCATTCGACTGTAGGAACGTGCTTCGTGCCAAATCGTCAGATTTTCAGTTATCTGCCACTCGTTCACTGCCAAAATAGTCTTATCACAAACTGGTTCGATATTATTGATTAGTAGCAGCAATTTCGGCTTGAAAAACGCTATATGTATATATATGTAAAAGAACCTCTTACCAAAGTGTTAATCGAGGTCACGGCGTGCCTTTGATACCRCCTCCATTAATGAAATAATTTAGCTTGTCTTTTAGCGTTCCAATTCTRTAGGTATTTAGGTGTTCATATCGAAATATGAGTGGCATAACTAAACAAAAATTTTTGTATATATTACAGTACATAGGACGCACATATAWATGTATGTATATATTTACAYGTATTTGAATAKCCACCAACCTGCATAAGACATAATTTTTGAATTCCTGCATTACTTGATTACCCATAATAGCTGAGCAGTTAGTTGTCTGTTTTGCTGCTGCTGTCGCCTGCATACCGCTATGTGGCCATCAGTACTACTGTAACACTGCCACACTAACGCAGCGTCATACATACACACATACCCACATACATGCTTACGATCAACTGACAAGTCGGCTAAAKTAACTGCGAGGTTACAAGTAATATGGCAAGGTTATTTCAGCTGAGGAAAGTCGAAATCCATGCAACAGCAGCAGAAAAACAAACTATCGGCTCCTAAAGTGGCTACTAAGAATTGCCATTCATTTAGTTAGTTTTGCTGCAAGTTTGTCTCTTTTACCGCAAGCGCAATCGCCATTGTCATCAGCGTCGCCCGTAATCGTCCCCAATCTCTGCAATCGGCGTCCATATGTTTCTTGCGGCGGCAACATTGTCTTCAGTCATCAAATTGCAACAACAATAAATGTCGTTATTATCGCAATCATGATCTTCGGCAGCATAATCGACTTCGCACTAACGTGTTCGCCAACGCTGATGCCGCAAACGTCGCCATCTGCGGCCCTCCTTGGCCTTCGTTCTATTTCTTGCCGATGCAGGCTGAAAGTTCCTACAGCGTCGTCGGCTGAACAGTGGTAGCGGCGAATGACTGTACCTCAAAGAAGTTGCAATTTTGCTTAAGTTGAGTGTTGTTGCTATTGCATTTATTATAGTTTGTTATTCTCTTTATTGTTGTTGTTCGCWTTATTTGTACGACTTTTATTTGATTCTCGCTGTGTTTTCCGTTTTGACGCTTCTGCTAACCTTATTACTCGTATTGTTGGCTCGTGATTGTTGTTGTTAGTTAGTGTTGTTGTAGAAAATATTTTCTACTCTTGCCGCGCATATTGTTTTTATTATATTGCATTATTTATGATGCCCAAGTAAATTATTATTATGGTTTCTGTTTTGCTGTTGTCCGGATAAAATGTTTGAGCTCCTCGAACGACATACCGACATTTATGTATTTACACACAGGCAGACCCATTTTTTTCAAACTGGCATTAGTTTAAGGTGTGTACAGTGCCCTGAKAGTCCGCAGTCTGCTCTACTTTTCATGAAGCAACGCTCCATATAACCTTACTTACTTAGAAAGTCTTATAAGCAATTTTATTACAATGGCTGTTTGTTTTGTTGTTGTAGCCTTGAAGAGTTATTGTAGACTGCGCTAATTTTGAATATATTACTTTGGATATGTATACTTAAAGTATAAACTCAAGTATTACTCTATCCATGTTCGGAGCTCAGTTAAAATACTTGCAGCGAAAAACAGCTTGAGGTGTGTGTTTATGAAAATATCTTGTCGAAAGAAAAACTGTTCCACAGCAGGTCTTGATTTTAAGGAAGAGTCTCGAAACTCGCACAAAACAATCAATCAGAAAGAAGTTGGACGCAAGAGAACTAATGATACTCCGGAGAAGGACCGTCCGTTTTATTGAAGCGCGGCCTTAGATCACGACGCGAAATAATATATTATTTATCTCTATGTATTAAATATTATGTGATATATGTGCTAATTTTTAATCGGGGATTTCATGCATAATCCGTATCCTTTGATACTCGAATATCAGCGATTTCGACTCAGGAGCAGTTTCTTGAGGATGGAAGGAAGTGTAGAAAAATTCAGATCGATATCTCAGAGAGATAGATATCTTTAAAATAGAGAGACTTGTTTTCGTAARCACAGCCAGACATCGGATTAAGCTAAATGGCTTCCTTCTAGGTGTTACTAGTCTTGGGATATAACAATAAATAATAAATTCATAAACAAGAGATCCAGTGTCATCCATTTTAGGCAAGTATAGTTAACAATAGGTTTTGTTATACTCTTTCTSTTTTTCAAAATTAAAGATCCATTGGTCTTTGCTTTCAACATTGGAAAACTTTCTAGAACAAATATCCGCAATTCAGAGATAAAGCAAAAATATCTGGATTAATAGATATTAAAACTCTTTGTTGCTTATCAAAYTAAATTTTAATTTTCCTCAACGACGGACCGTAATTTAAAAGATAAAATAAATTAAGGTATATTTTTATCTCAAAACCAAATCTGGCAAATTACATTCAAGACTTTGCGTAAGAATAAGTCTGGTTTTTTGGTGTAACTGAAAGTAGATTGAAGAATATTTGAAAGCTTACTGGTTTGTATATGGTATAACTTTGAGCCATGACTCAATGAAGCGTCGTTTTTTTAAGCTATTATTCGGAATTGCATACTTAAAAGCTTCCTTGTCTTCAAGTTGTAAAAATTGAAATATCTTGAAAACACTTGGCACATTTTTTTTTTCATTGACACCCAAAGGAGGTTGGCGTTGCAGATAGGCGTAATCGGGCGATATTAAACGAAAGCATATAAAGTGATAAAGTAGCTACCCTAAGCAGAAATATAAACTTGTAATTTCTTACAAGAGATCGCAGTATCAAGCGACATCTGTTGAATGAATTCTTTTTAAGTGGTCATGGTACCGTTCTCAAAATGATTTAATGTACACGTCATCCAAACCGCTAAAGCTAACACAACCAAACATTCTCGGAGGAAGTATCTTAATATCTCTTCATGCCGTGAGGAAATTGGTAAAGTCAGATGACAACCGCGCCCACTCCTCATTTAACGAATATGGTGAAAGCTACTGAACGTGCGATAACTCACTGAAGAAATGCGCCACAAACATTAAAATTCGTAACAAAGATGTTGGAGAAGAGTTTTACAACGGCGCGACTAATTCAACTACCCAGTCACTCCTATCACACACTGTGAAAATGGGCGAAATCAGAAAACAACCATGGCTACTTCCCTTAAAACACAACTTTAAATTCCATCTGATTCTGTCCTTTCCAGTACATAAACTTCGCACTTTGAGTGCTTTTAAGGCATTTAATCTAGGACTAGTACTTTTCAAGGACCCAGACACCATATTGAAAAGTCAAAACATTCTTTTGTTAATAGATGTTCTTGTAGTCGTATTTCTAAAGTACTATCAATCGCATTGTGACATACTATATACATAGTGTTAGAAAGGTGAGATTTTAAACATTACTTAATAATATCATCAACATCATTTAATAAGAGAGAAGTTGAAAAAAGGTTAAAGCTTTTTAAAAATAATGAGGAAATTCGCTATATTTTGAGATTTTTGTRTAAAAAAGCTAAGAATGAAAAGTCTTACTCTGATGGAATAATGTCTCTAGCCGAAAAATGGCAAAAAGTCGTCGACCAAAATGGTACATATTTTGTTCATTAAAGTTCGTTATATATATAAATATATGTAAATCTAAGATGTGTATAAGAGACAGAAATGGTACATATTTTGTTCATTAAAGTTCGTTATATATATAAATATATGTAAATCTATATTACCATATATACATACATATGTAACAGTAATTAAATGTTGCAATACAAAAACGAGTAAAACTGAGAAGTAATTATGTGTTTGTTGTAATGAAGAAACAATTTACTTAAATAAATATTAAATGGAAAATTCCGCGATCGAAATGAATAAAACTAATGAAAACTAAATAAAAAATTATTCATAAGTACATTAGTGCATTATAAATATGTACATACATATGTGTGGTTAGACAGCTCGACTCACGTTGGGATCCAAACACGTTCGACCTATTAATAAAATATTACAAAAATGCGAGCAAAACGGAAAGTGAGCGCTTATGCAGAATATATGAAGATGACATTTAAAAAAACACACACGCCCACCTATGCACTGCTACATATGTATGTATATGTAAATAAATTCATACGTAATATGTAACACGTGCGCTTAAAGAAAATCGGTTGTGCCACAAACCAGTACAAATGCACTTCTTTGCGCAATAAACCAGCGAATGCACGCACATCAAGTTAAAAAAGTCCGAAAACAAAAACAAAAATTAAAATGTTTATGCTGTAATATTAAATTATTACACATGGTACACATGTAAACAACATATAAATAGATATTTAAGTCAAATCATGACTCGGGCGCTGTAAAAATGTCCGCACTCCAACGAGTTTATGTCGAGTATGGCATATGGAATATGATTTTTGAGTTTGTCGGGAAAATGTGAGCGGTATTTTCGGTTCACTTAGCTCTTCGGAATGCCATTTACTTAAATTGGTTATTTAGTGGCAGGTGTTTTTCAAAAATAATATATCGTRTGCCATAAAATGTTTGCAATACTCAACTAATAACCGTCGAAACGATAAGCGATCAGAAATTTATTATGACAACCAGTTAAGGCGACGAATCAATTAAAGTATGAAATTATACTCGTAATAGCTAAACACCTGTCTTTATTTTGGAACAAAATTTTTCTAATTTCAATATCTGCTTTGTATTTTTAAGACATGAATTAGAGTATGGCTGCTTATGAAATATTGGCCGTCTTCGATTCGTARCTCTACGCTCGCTCGTCAAAAGCAACTACAGCGGCAAGTGACAACACAAATGCACAGTTAAACGCAGTACCAGGTGTCAATCCACTAAAGAGGAAAACCTTCAACTTTTGGTGTGTTTTGTAGAATACGTATCTTAGATTCGAACGGTAAATCCTTTCGATTTGGTGCCTCTAAAAAATGTATTTTATTTCTTGTGAGATAGAGCCGAAACCCGCCGAGAATTGGAGACTGGTTGCTAGTTATATATATATGTATATACTTTCCATTTATCTGGCGAAACTCTGTTAGTGTATTTCCAGTCGAATAAGAAGGTTTATACGTTTTGACCTCTTTTGTTATGGCCAACTCGTCAGCTTATGAATTATGATTTTATGTATATTTCTAAGACCTGGTTAGGTGTTAGTTAATGTTGATCCTCGCGCAAAAAGTAGCGATCCAGGGGTAGCCGCAGATTGGACGCTTAAAGTTTAGCAGAGCGCATTTTCCCATTTACGCAATACGCGAGTTTACGCTTGGAGATGGATATGGTACKCTTTGCAGAAGGTACAAGTATAGGAGATACGGTAGTCACTAAAAACTATAAACAACGAAATTTCCAAAAGCGTTGAGAGGCGGATCAGCCGGATCAGGGCGAGATGGAATGGCTTAAGTTGATGCAGGATCAGAAGCTGCGGAGGTCAAGGGCGTTGACGTTCTTTATGACGAATACTTGACCTCAAATTAAACTGAATCTCCATCTGGCATTACTAAAGACCAGTAGATCTATGTATGGCGTGATAGCCGATCAGTTTGACCTAACCTAACCTTACCTGAAGTAGAACATCATCAGCGCTCTTGGCGAGTCTCATTATATAAATCGTATAAAAGGTTACCAAAATTGCGAGTCACGAACGCATTGCTACATAGGGTTATGCTGTTACAATCTTAACTCTTAATCTTCATGGTCCCTCTTGCTCTCTTCTATTAATAGGTTTGTATTAACTTTTGAATGTCTGAAGCGAAATGAATTGAAATCTGTCATGGTCCTCATACTAGTTACAGCTAAGAAGTAAGAGAAGGATAAGCCATTACGGAAATCCAGAAATATTTCCAAAAACATTATAATAGATTTATGTACAAACGTACAAAACAGCTCGGTTAGAAAAGACAAGAAAGAGTATACAGTAACAGAGCCACATTCCGCCAAGTTGTCGTGGAAAACTCACCAACAAGAATTCTCAAATTTATTTTGCCGCAAGAATATTCGTTGCTATCACCAAGTAAAGTCCGCACATAAATTTTTTCCCCAGCCGAAATGCTGGCCACCATGAAGGCGCATAAAATTTCTCGCTAAAAATCCACACTTGACAAATGAGTGTGTAATGTCCGTCGTTAATGTGACAAAATCATAATTTCTTCGCCCGCAAAAAACACCGTAAAATGTAAAGACAAGCACACACTTTTGCATACAAGAAAATATGTATGTGGGTATGTGTGTATGGCTATATTAAAAATCGCGAGCGACGAAAACAGCTGAGGACAGATCATTTTATAGWGACACGCACACAACTTACCGGCCGCCGCGCCGTGTGGTCTGACCACCCGAATCTGAAAAATGTGGTCGCCGCCGCAGCTGTTGCAACAATGACGCGGCGACAGCAAAAGCTCCAGGAGCCACAGCAATGCAATGAAATACCGACGCGCGCTCGTGGCAGGGCAGATTGGCGGCCAAAGCGTGTAGGTTGCGCGGCGAGGGCAATGCTTGACTGACAGARTGACTTCTTAGACCGCCAGGCTAGCACGGTGCAACAAAGTTGTACTCTGGTATGTATGTTGCAACAACATGCGCACACACACGCGCCTGGAAACGCRCATAAAAAGTTCACATAAAATTGTGTTTATGCGTGTTTCGTAATTTATAAAAGTTAAATTAGTTTACGGCCATAAATTGAGCACGTTGTTAGCAAATGGCATAGCGAGAGGGAGAGCGAGAGCGCGCAACGGCCGTGCGGCGCCGTTGAAGTGCATTCACTGCCTGCAACACATTGCAAAAATGTTCGCCGCGCCTGCCATGCCCAACTTTCTTCTGCATGCGCGTAACACACACACACACACACATGCACGTTTGCGTAACGGCATTTCTTGCACTTGCACATTTCTGCTTTTCTTACACATTTTATTGCTTCCATTTATTGCTAAAACAACAGCACAAAAAATGGCAGTTAAATGGCATGGCGGCAGTTGCAATGAATTTTAAAGTAAACAACAACAATAACAAATGTAATTAAATAATTGTAATGGAAATGAAAATGCATGATGCATGCATGATTTTGGAGTAATCGCCATTTTTATGTAATTCCTTTTGCATGGCTGCATAGGGGCCCTACGGAAGGCCGTCCGAAGGGGGTAATAAATGTTATTTTTCGAAATTCGACATTGAGGGGGCTGCAGCATGATACACGACTGAGACAAAGTTGGAGACAAAAAATAATTCACAATCCTATCTGCAAGAAATAACGCTACGAGTATATTTTTACCATGATAAGTTCAACAAATAGAACTTCTAAGAACCTCTACTCGGACTGCGGCCATTAACGAAGTTTTAAGTTTTTATTATTTCTCCAAGCTACTCGATAAGTCTAGTCAGCGTGTTATTTTGTATTCCTGTACGAACTCAAAAAATGGAATAAAGAACTTTATACGGATGCTTATTTAGAAACGTAATCTTATTTTGAATGAATTTTTTCATTTCCGATTTTRCCAACGGTTTACTGAATAAGTCTTTATTACACTCCTATCTAAGGGTGCCTTCTATCTGAGCGCAGAATTTAAGTCCAATAGAGAGACACCAATTAAATCAAATTAATCTCACATAAGAACGCTATTATGATGATAGCAATAAAACCCTTGCTCAAAACAACCGAACCGTTAGTTTCGTCTTCCCTTAACTGTGTAAAAAAGCTTGGATAATGAACAAATTGGGCGACGAGGGTAAGAAAGAAAAGAATGTGTCAGAATTCTGCACACCTTTCGATTACAGGTAGCTTCTATTTGCCTCCTGTTGAACAGCTGCAAAGGGAGTGCTTTTGCTTAAGGAACACAGCAAACAGTGTCTACTGCGATTTTTTACATAAATAAACCTCGCAGTCGTCTGCGTGAGGCAAGGCCACTCCTTAAGAACATCAACTAGTCAGTCCTAGATTAAGTTCACGACATTGAACAGTACAAATACCAGACTACTTACGCAAGAAACTTCAGACCTACACTGACTGCCATTAACACCTTCACCGACTTTTTCGAAGTGAATGGTGTACTTGGTGTTAGGGCACAACGCATAGCAAACGGGGAGCTCAAATTGCTCCGAGAATCTGGGCGACTCTTACACAACTTATTTCTGAATATTGTACCAGGTTAAACTCCTACTTACATATTCAGAATTGACCTCAACATATAGTACCAATGAATCTCCGCATGATTCTGATCATCTCTTTGAATGCCCAATTAATCCCACACATCTTACTCTCCTTACTACACCCCATCGAAACCCCACGTTTCCTTAGCCTGCCATTATATGACTTCGGTGACAACCAACCTGAACTTTACCTCCCAAGTGGGGATTAGTTAATCGCTACAGAAACAGCAATAGTCAAAAAGACCTCAGTCGCACTTACRACTTTGATCGAAATGGCCACACCTTCATCTTGCAGTAGGTTATTGCTTGAAAATCGAATCGAACATTTTTCATTGAGACTTGTTAGAATTTCAGTCTACTTTGGTGATTTTCTAGCAAAAGCGGCTGCCGTTAAAGAAACAAGCGATTTATTGCTTCAAAGTGCACCCTTTTTTAAGAAAGCAGGATTCACTCTGAAGGCAGAGTAGTCGATGCTGTATCTAAACTCGTGTGAAATATACTCAAAACTAGTTAAAGATTTCTTGGTCTCAAATACATATTGTATTTCATCGAGATATTTCTTCATAAGACTCATGTGTATATAGAGTCCGAACGAAATCAAAGAAAACCGTAAGGTTTGGTAAAGAACGACGCCAATGTTTCATAACTATTGGACTGTGTGCTGGAAGGAGTTCCCTTTCGGTCTGCTCTTTGAACAGTTGATCCTGGTTACTGGCATGAAGTCAGGAAGAGTTGATTGATCTCAATATACAAGTATTAGACATTGCACTGGCAATAGCGATTCTGACTGCTATACTGAACTGCCGAAGATGAAGACGAAAATTTTCCAAATGGAACTTCTATAATCGTAATTGACTTTTACGCAAAAGTTGGACAAATGGAGGTGCCATTTTGACAGCCATTMAAGTGCCATCAGCCATCAGATTTAAGAGAAACCCGTAAAAGTTTGTATGAAGGTTTCTATCGTCTCRAAAAATAATGCTCTTAAGGTATGCAATGCCCGACTGAGGAGAATCGCAACTAATCAAGCCTAAYCTTACCTTTATGCAATTATGAGTCGCAATATGCCTTATCTACGATACTTTCTTCTAATCCTACAAAATTATTCGATATTAATAAAAACTTCAGTCAAATGAAAAAAGATACTACTAAAAAATGATTACAGCTAACAAAATAACCGGATGGAGTAATGGAAAACTAAGGCTCTTGCTTTGCAGATCACATTTTTATGGGTCATATTTCCTGCTTAATTACTATACGAAGTAAATGTCTGACTTTATGAGGTCCTTATTTTAAACACACACACACAAGCATACAAACTGCAGCAAGTGTTAAATATCCAGGCACACACACACATACTTATACCTATAAACATATATATATATGTATATATATTTACAAGGAACTTAATGTATACGACGGCATTAGCGTAGATATTTAAAGCAATCAAAATAACATTGTATACGCAAGAAAAATGCACACGTGTGTGTGTGTGTGTGCTTACGTGAGCACATTTGAGTAATATTTATAATCAAAATTTATACAATGTAATTTTTTACGACATCAAACTGCATTTCCAAGTCAATAAAAAGTAATAACCAGATGCAGACGAAGCAGTGCAGCAGAGCGCGCACACATAGGCAAACACACGAGGGGAAATDCATACAGTCACATGCATATCTATGTGTGTCTCAGCGGATCCCAAGTAATTAAAGCGAAAGGAAATATTATTTTCCTAACTTACGCACACATACTACATAATCATACATAGAGAAACGCATAAATGCGTGTATGCATGTGTTGGTGAATGCAATTTTAAGGATCTTTGTATAAAAATAAAAAGGTGCTGGGCATAAAAGCTGCAAGMCACACACATGCGCGCACACACACTATTAAAGTAATTAATATAAAATCTTTCTAGCCAATGCCAATGCAATGAGCCCATAAAATCAGGCAATCCTCACAGCAATTCCGTTGCTACATTGTTGCCAAATAATAAAAGAAAAATTATTTCAATGCAAAAATTGTTAGCTGCTTTAATTGTCGTTGTCGTTGTCGTTGTTGTTGTTCTTGTTTGTTTGATTGCGTTATTTTAGTATAGAAAATTTCGTGTTAATACTAAAAACTGCCGCTTTTACGAGTGTTGTCGCTCGCACGCATTGTGGCAAATACGAGCGGCGGGGTTGACTGCGTGGCAGGAAATAAAGCTGAAGAAATCTCTTCGCTGCAACGGTACAAGAAGCGTTCAAGAGACTGCTATGCGTGCGCTGCCAAATGATCGCATTACCATTCACGGTTTTCATTGCTGCCACACGCTGCTGCAYGCTGCTCACCGCTTGCCGATGCCGCATTCCGTTTTCTTTAGATTACATTTTATTTTCATTTTCATGTCGCATATCATTAGTGTTAACCATTAAATGGCAATAATCATTCTAATAGCGGCGCAACAGTGTTGCCGTGAAAGGGCGTAGTCAAATAGACATTGTTGCTGCAATTTTTACGAGTGTTGTTGCTTTTCTTTTAATCAAAACTCTGGCAGCACTCCGGTGCAGGTAAAACTTGCCACACGGATGTTTAAGAGACCAGTTTATTTGTTGTGAAATTACTCGAATTAAAATGAAAAATACTATTAGCGCTTTCGATTTAATTAGGTACTTGAGTTTCAGCAATATGAATCAAGTGGTGTTGGAAAATTGAAGCGTGGCTATAAATCGGAGGATATAGGATCGGTGAACACGAATCTAGTTASATAGAATGTCATATGCAAAAGTATGTATATCTAAAATACTCACTTTCGAGCTTGCGTCTTATTAAAAAGAATAATAATAATATACAAATTTGGCTAACATGTTTATAGTTAACTGTTTCTTAAGTATTGATTTATTACCCCCATCTGACGTTAAATCATGTTCAGAATTATTCTTGTCAACGTTTTTCATTGCAAATTTTTGTTAACTAAAGATCGAACTCAGCAATTCCTACAGCTAGCACATCACAACAAAACACTAGGCTGCTGTGCAATGTTGCATTTTTAGATCAAAATTAAATTTATAAGTCGGTTTTAAGGGGCGAAGGGATCCTATATCAACACCAAAAATATATTCCATATAGTATATGGTATATAATCTGCTGTTTGTTTGGACTTTCTACGTAACTGCTCAAGGCATTGATTTCTATTCAATCGGTTGATCTCTTCAAAAATCGAAATACGTGAGAAGTGAGACGATGTTGAGTCTATTTTATTTAATATATGCGCTTATCTCGGTCGTTCAAATTACTCTGCCTAAAGTCGTTGATTTCCTTAGTTTTCTTGCTTTATAGCAACCCATAGCACTTATCAATAGGGATTTAATGTTATTGCCGACGGCAAGGTGAGTTTGTTGCGTTCTGAAATCGTAAACATCGGTTGGGGTCAATTTGTGGTTCTTTGCTTTAACTTTGTAGAAACCAATACCATATATGTATATATCTCGGTTAGTTTTGGGAGACGCAGAATATATGAATGCTATCTCTCGAGCAACACTTTGCGAGATTACAAAAAAAAAAAAAAATAACCTAAAATATTGCCATAGGTAAGCAATAAGTGTTGCTTAGTTAATGGGTAACCTTCTCCCCTCAGCCGCGCGACTGAATCCCATTATTTAACGGTTATGATTATTGCATACTACAGATACCAGTTCGATTTTGCAAAACTAATAAAAATATTTGTGTGTATTGTATGCGAAATATTGCGCCCGAACGGCTTTCAGTTTGATTTCAGACCTAAAAATATAGCAACCGGTATTARATCTCGAGCAGCACTTAATCATAGTCATAAATGTCTATGGATGTATATATGCACGTGTTTAAGTTGTGTAATTACATATTTATTGTAAATCTTTTAGTTTATTTCTGTATTAAATGCTAAATGATAAACTAATTGCGCCAGACAAAAACTTGTATTTCTTTTGCTCTTAATAAGTCAGCTAATTTTTAGAATGTACTTAATTAATTATGCAATAATTATGCACTTGCCAATTATTTATCTTGATATTTGTCGATGGAGGTATGCGATTTTCATTACAAAAACTAAGAGCAATAAATACAGAAATATATTTTTTATTAGTTTTATATTTACTTATTTGTTGACACACTTGCACCTCAAGGCACTTATAATGAGCTCGCACACAGMCATGCACATGAATATACCCAGTAGTTTAACAGTTGCAGTTGACTGYGGAAAATGAAGTAGTCAGCAAATCATCAATAAAGCTTCGGCGACTTTCATCGRGAAAGATGTGAACTTAAGTTGTTAAGTATTATTATTGAAACTAGACTTGATGAAAATTTTAAATTCATTAAATATGCTCCCAAGGGGTGAGGTCTGTTTTCTTCCAAATTCATATTTGGGAGCTTCTTATAATGAYYAAATAATAATTTACAACTATTTTAACTTTTTATGTATTGATTACACCGCAAGTTAAGTAAATGAGTGACGAAGCTTTGCGAATTTGACGACCTCTTCCTTTCAACCTTAGATTCCTTAGATACATATATACTKCACATACTCCATTTGTACGCACAACTGCCTCACGTTATGTCAGTGTAATCTAATTGAGTGATAAATGTAGTGACAGTTGCTGTGATTCGCTTAAGTATTTGGCGCAACGCTATTAACTTTAAAATGTATTTAGCACTTACACTTATTTATAGTTTTGTTATTTTCATTTCTGTCATGCGCTTAACACTAATCGCTGCGACTAAACGGCATACTAACTAAGCGCAACATAAATACTTTTCAATGAATTGCTGACATTGTTGCTGTTGTTGTGTTTTTGTCCAGTAGTACTCGTTTGCGCGTGCACACATTCTTTACCGTTAATTAATTCATTTTAATAGTTGTATGATTTTCGCTTCGAATTAGTTTATAATTATTTTTCTCATTTGTTGCAATTGTTGTTGCTTCTGTCTAGTCCATTGATTGTGTTGCTACTCTATGGCGCAATGTGCCAATTTGGTTATGGTTGCAACAGCGACTTTGACAACTTGCAGCATGTCTGGCAATTCTTGTACGTGCCTTAYACAAATATACATACATATGTATGTCTGTCCACCAAATATACGCACACATAAGTACATATGTGTGTACATTGGGGCATGCATTTCAGGCAAGCGGCCGCCGTGCAACCAGACACACTTTCCAATGCCGTTCGCCGTTTGTCTTGGCTTGTCGACCACTTGTCTGGCTGGCATTCGGTGTGTGTCCATCTATTTCGCGTTTGCCGTTGCTTGCTTTGCTTGATTTTCCACTCGCCACAGTCTGTGTTTTGTTGTAATTGCCTTATTAGTTTTGTTGCTCGTTTGTTTGCTCTTGCAATGACGAGGTGCGAAAGTTGAAGTTCAATGACATATTTGTTGACACGCAAATCCGTCAGACAGCAACAAAAATGCAGGAGAGATAACCGASAGAAATTTGGTGGAAGAAGTTGCTTAAAATATATTCTTGAAAAAATCTTTAACAGTTTTGAGGTTAGATTTCTTTGAAGAATTTTCCGCTAAACTCAATTTGATTCAAATTGTTGGTTATCTTAAGGTTAGAAGATTTTGTCTTATTTTAATTTTCAAGTATAAGAATTCTATTAAAACAAAATCCAATGTTTTAATTTGCTTAGCGCAGTTGGAACTATCCGATTCAAGAAATCGTCATCCCTTTTGACAAAAATGTCAGCCGATTTTCTCTCGATTTTCTTGAGTCRAATTTTTCACCACCATAATCATCCGCCATAAACAGGATGCCAGGTATTGACTATAAAGTGGATGCATAAGAACCTCCTAACCAAACTCCCTGTAATTTTTATAAGGCACTATGTTGGGTTGTCCAGATAGAACATTAGTTGATACCAAATCCTTACATGGCTATCGATTGTCCCATCTACCGGTCATTCAATAACATTCGTCTTGAGCTGACTACTGCTATGGTGATCTCCTTAGTATATGTTCATAATTAAACGGCTCTCCTTAAAAAATATTGATTTGATAACTAATTGAGGAATATCGTAATAAACGAATGACCTCCTCTGCGCTGTAAGTAATTATCAAAATTCCATAATAAAATTTTGTGCAAGCTAGCTCTGYTCCACACTTGCTATGCTAAAGTATACGCCTGTCAATCGGGTTTCGCATTCGCTCTTTTCGATACTCGTGCATACTTGAGTCAGAGTGTCGAATTCCCGTCATTAAAAACAATACAAAAGCATTTTTGCATATTCCAATTTTCGCATAAATAATTTCCGTCCTCATTGCGAAAACAATTTGCAACAAAATGTCTCCACACGAGCGCATGCGAGCACTCCCACACGAGCACATGCATGTGTGTGTGTAAATATGTGCATATGTGCATAAGTATCGGCAGTTACGCGAAATGACCGATTAATTAATTATTAACTAACAAATTCTACAAATTGCCGTAATTGATGACAACTAAAGCATTTTAAACATAATTCCAATTACATGCAATGGAATTTTATAACCTTTTTCTGCAAAACAAAAGCACATACACGGGCTGGACAATTTTCCGCTGTCTTCATGTATGTAAGACAATTGCAGGTGGAAGATTTCAGAAATTAGAAATAAAGTTGTTTCAAATAACTCCTTTTGTAAAAAAAGTAAGCTCACACATAAATGAGGAAGAACAGCTGTTGTGATTTTGTTAGGTTTTATAGTGTGGCGAATTTTTACAAGCAACTGGTAAAAATACAATTGAGTGGTATAATTAAATATAATAATTTAATGAGAATAGAAAAGCTATAACGATTTAAGAACAGTCATGAGCTTGAAAAAGTTACCTTAGTGGCATCAGCGTCCAACATAGACCAACGAATATTAGATATTATGATATTTTACATACACATGCAAATACAAATGCATAAAATCATAATTAGTACACAAATTTTCAAATATTCTTCTATTCCTCGTGTGATGCAGTTTAGTATATTCAAAGAGACAAATCTTCCATCAATATTTCAATTCAGGAAATAAAAAAAAAAGTTTCAAGGGAAATTCCGAAAATTATGCAACGGAATCGAAAATGAGCAGCTACTAACAGACAAGAGTACAAATGGCACATATCCGCTGACAAATCGACAGCGATAGCTGCTTAAAAACAACTGTTCTCAAATACTGCCGCCCATGCCCGTTCAACATTTGTAACAACTATGGATGCCTTTTTGTACCCTGAACAAAGTATACAGAGATTCGATGACTCATGTCCGTCGGTCTATCTGTCCGTCCGTCTGTCYGYATGTACACGAACTAGTTCCACAGATTTTGGGATGTCAATCTGAAATTTTGTGCACGTCCTTTTCTCCACTGTTCATTGCCAGAATCACAGTTATCGGACAACTACAATATATATTTGTAGATAGCTGTCATACGAACTAATTGGTCACAATCAAGTCCTTCTTTGGCTGATATGGTATACACATATCTGACATACGAAATCTCCGCTCAAAAGCAAAATAAAGCTTTTTATACACACAACTTTTTCCGCCGCATGCGTACCGTTGGCTGGCTTCGATTTAGTTATACACATATGTGCATACATACATACATAGGTGCGATAAGGAATACATCCGTGAGGGATATAATAATTTAGGTTTAACTGAAGGTAAGGTATTTTCTCGTTTCTTACAATCTTCAAAAACTATTGTGAACATTGTAATTAGTTTTTGAGTGCCGCCTGAAAGTTTTCTAATATACATAACCACATTTTATTAATATATGTACATACATACTTGCATATCTTCTAACTAAGCATATCTATGCAATGACGAGCATTTCTCCATATGCGATGCACTTTATGTCAAAAGCAAATGCAATCAACAAGTAACACCTCACAGTATTTATGTATTATATGTATGTATGGTTGCTTATTTGTGCGTGTTGTAAGTGTATTAGTACATACTTTTAATCAATTACCATAACAAATCACTCGAATACACTTTGATCCCCCTTTTATAGACTCTTCACAAACAGTGGTTCCTGCGTTCGATAAATCTTATATGCATGTGCGCGATAATATTTATATAGGCTCTTGCGCTATCTATTATGCATACTTCAATTTAAATCTTTGCGCTCGCAATTAAAATAAGTTTCCTCAGACTCGGTTGAAAATAAATATGTAAATAAGTAAAAGCTTGCCATTATTGCAGTGAGTCATCAGCGTAATGCGCTTGGAAGGAGGAGAAGGTAGCGGGGATAAGTAAATTACCAAGAAAATCGAATGGTGTCTTGCTTGATTTTATCGCCAGAGTTCAGACACAGACTGGAGTAGAAAACCGGCAGCAAGCACGTACATACATATGTGATTCTATATACATACATATATGTATCTACGTATATTATGTGCATATATATGTATGTATATACATATATATATAAATAAATGCAAGCTCGAGGGGAGCAARTGCAGCATGTGGCGCCTTGCAGTTGTTTTTGCAACCAAACAAGGAAGAGTTCTTCATAACGCGACAGCGCCTTCAGCAGGCGCTTTTGATTATTGTTGTTGTTGTTATCAATAATATTGTTGCTGTTGTTGTTGTTATCATGTAAGTAACTCCCCACATAAATATAACTATATGTACATATGTATATGTATATACTTACATATATACATGTGTTTATGTATGCATGCCACACAATTACATATATCCATTTGTTATACATACGTATGTATGCGCATAAGTGTTGTTTGAAGTAGCCTTACGGTCTATGTTTGTGCGCTGCATTTGTGGCACAGCATGTGTGTTGAGTGTGTGTTTATATTTTCAATTTATAAGATGATGCAGCAACTTCAAAGAGACTGCGCGCAGCACTGAAGTTATGGAGAAAAATTGGATTTTTTAATTAGATAATTAATTTAATTAAATTTCCTTTCAGTTCGGCGCCTAACAGTTTATCCCGAACGAACTCATTGCTTCGTTTGATTTACATTTCATCCACAATCACGCTGGAGAATGTAAATGCATGCAATTACATACATACATACATATAATACATATGTATGTGAATAAAGGGTGTGACTTTTTGTCGTAGTATTCCTAAATTCTTGCAACGAGAAATCAATTTGAGTTGCATTTACTATATCTATTGGGATAACTCTCAGCTTAGCTTATATAAAAAAATATATGAAAAATGGAGTAAACGGTGTTAATATGAGGGAGCAAAGGAGAATTCTCTCCACCTGAACTTCACTTCGCAAAATTGTWAACAGAAACGAAAAGGAGGTAAATAGTACTTCACCTTAACATTTTTGAAGGTTATAAAGAAAAAAAAAACAGTGATTAGTTTCACTATTACTCCATTGTCGGTTGCAAAGCTCGTACATACTATAGGTCGAAAACTATGCAGTTGTTTCTCAATAAGTTTCTGAGCCCTTAGATGGTGTAAGACATTTTCGAGTTTACCTGCATTCAAGTTAAAAGTGACTCTATTGGACGATAAAAGTTGACGTGGAAGGTAAACCAAACATCATTAATTCTAGAATGAAATATCACATCTTATTTCCAGTCTTTGAGAATTGCATACGCAAAATTATGTTAATCACTTCTTGTCTTGAAATCTCGAGCGCCTCCTTTTCCTAACGGCTCATCTCAACAGGCAAAAATGTATTGTATACTAACTGTATTGTGGTGCCTTTTGCCTGTGGAGACTTCGAAATGCATTATTTGGAATACTTATTAGTATGCCACATATTAAAATTGCTTTTAATAATCGTTCCAGCGTGAAAACAAATTGCACCGGTTAGTGGATCCCAAGAGCTTTCAGGGAAACTCACCGAGGGCTTGGCAATGGGGGGAAAAAACGTAGAAGAAATAAAGGTCGGCGCCAATGGCCGAAAAGGGAATTGGTAAATAACGGTAACGGTAGTATGTGATTCAGGCGAGGGCAGGTGTGTACGGTGAATTTTTATCACAAAAATTAGGAAAAGTATAGTTTTCAATTTTCTTTCCCAATTATCAAAAACGCCTTTTTATACTGTTAAAGCAGATTTGCAACTGAAATTCCCTTCTAATAGGCTAACGGATTTCTTCTTCATCTTCCTTATTGACGTAGACACCGCTTACGCGGATATAGCCGAGGTCTTCCCTTCCCCAGCTTCCAACGGCGGATACTGCGTCGAATACTTTCAGAGCTGGAGCGTTTTCATCCATTCGGACGGCAGTGAAGCTTCCTCTCTTCAGTGATGACTCRTGCTGCTCTTCGTTCCACCGAATGTGATATTCGCCATTGCCAACCTTTCTCTCGAAAACTCGTAGCGTCGACTCATCAGATGTTGTCATCGTACAGAAAATCAGTCTTTGTTCGTCGAGAAAAACTTTACTGGTCAATTGCTTACCAGGTCCAAAGTAGTACCTCCTGTGTTGGCAGTTATGACTGTCGTGGTGTGCCTCGCTTCTTTATCCAATCTGGAGAAAGCAGAACTAACGGCGTGGCTGGTGCGGACATAAATGACGATCAACATGTACGGGAATCTTCATTTTAAATAAAATAATAAATATGTTCTCATTCATAAAAAAAAAACTACAAGGCATTTTCCAAGCAATGCTGCACAGTTCAGCTAACATACATACAAGCACATGTGCTCTTACAAGTCAGATTGCTTATTTATATTGTGAAACGAGCGCATAAACATGTGTGTCTTCACAAACAAATAAATCTCTACATGAAATGTATGYGTGTGTGTGCTCGAGTGCATTTCAACTAATATTCCAAGAGTTGCTTTCTCATCACAATCGCATTATTTAATTGCATCTATGTAGATATATTTTATAAATTACAACAGAAGTGGCTCACAATTTTCACTAAAGCGCCGCATCATCAACAGCGCCGCGATCAGCGGAGGAAAAGAAGTTGCAGCAACAACAATAACAGCCGTCAACTTACAGAGCTCCAATGCTATAAAATCTACSCGCATGTGATTACAGTTAGGCGTGTGCATTAATATGTACCATGTGTTTGTATGTGAACGKTGTGGGTCTCTGTGCTTGCGGCATGTTGCAACACTTTTAATAAAAACTTTTTGCCACTTTTCTTTTATTTAGAATTTGTTTTTTCATTAAAGTGGAGTTTGCTTTTAATTTTATTTTCTGTTGCATATAGTACATATGTACATGCATACATGTATACAAATSTTTACATACACATTAATGAACACATGTAGCAAGCTAGTTTTGTTTTTGCCGAACAGGGAAGGGTGTGATTTTCATTAAAATAAGTTGAAAGTTGCAATGTACAATACACATAAATGAGGTTAGGCTACTATTTTTGTAACTTCTAGTTAAAACGCCTCATGCTCATGCAAATACTTATACAATATACATAAGTATGCACAAACACATACCTGTACCTTTGATAGTAACGCCAGCTGCGTTTGCAACTCAACTTCTTGTTTGCATAACAAATTTTTCACAGCATTCCAAGGTTAGGTTGGGCTGTGCTCTCGGCTGATATTTAAAGAATTCGCGACCAAAGACAACGACTAGCTTAACGCACTGTCAGCAGTTAATAGAAAAGCGGCCTTGAAATTATGCTCAGGTTATAYTGTACAATAAGCATTAGCAATTTGTTTATGCGTTCGGTTATAATTTTCGTCTGCGGGGTTTTGAATTTCTGTGAACATATTGCAGCAAATTGCGGGCAAAAAGTGTGATGAGTTCCCTACGTAATCGCTTGAAGGGGTTATATACACTAATGAATTTCAAACATCGATGTTTTACATAGTTAAGTATATACTTTCTGTTCATACATACATATGTATATACGTACAAACATGCATAAACTGTACAAATGTATTCTCTGAAAATTCGAAGTTAATTKGCCAAATGCTTTTGAAAAAATATGCGTTTTTTAAGAAATGTTTAACCTTGTGTAATCGGTTCTCAATGTTTGAAGCACTTTTGCTCGAAAGTGTTTTCAGCGTTGGTGAGAAAATTTTCTTYGAAACGGCTGGAAGGATCAAGTTGAAATTCGAACTCGATTTTCTTATATACATATGTACCTTTATCAAGAATTGAACGAAGAAATGAGGTTTTTAATAAAAATGTCGAATTTTTAAATTAAGCCTCATCGAAGAGTAAATTTTTTTACAAAAAATCTTTTTTGGAAAATCGCCATTTTGTCAAAATTCGAAATTCAAAATTTTGACTAGTTCTTCGATCATTTTCGTATTTTCATACAAAAATATTTATATTTTTAAATTTTTGCTGCAACAACTATAGCCTTAGAGTTAAAGAAWGAATACACTCGAAATGGAAATTARAAAAGAAATTCTAAATGATTCCTCCAAATTACATTTTTAATTGCGATAAGCAGAATCATATTTATGATGCAAATTTTAATATGTGTATCTGACAATTTCGCCTGAACTCGGTTTAAAATATTGCATTCAGACGCATGTCTAATTGTTTCCGCTTGTCTATAATGAACACATTAAAGCTGATCAACAAGCAATTTATATATGCTGTGGTTCACTTGTATGCAAATGCCCTCAATTTTAATGCAACAACTTTCACATATCTGAATCTTACAAGTATGTGCCAATGTTTAACTCATAAAATGCGCCGAACAACACACAATAGAATAATAATGCAAATAATTGCAAAACTATTTAGTATCTCTCATTGAATGTATTGCATTAACGAGTCAACAAAAGCAATAAAAAATAATTATAAATGTGAGATGTTTGAATTATCACAATGTTGAGCTCATTCAAGTACATTAGAATATTTACAAATAGGCATTAGCAAATCAACTTGCAAGATACTGCAGCTATTATAGCTTAGTTTATTTTCATATTAATTTGGCTATTTGTTGTGGGGAAATATAATGAATGCTTTGGCATGTAATGTAAGTTAGTTTTGATTAGTAAACATATTAGTAATGTTTCATAAATAGAGAAAAATGTTTTCGAAATCACCGATGAGTCTTAACCTTAAGCATCTTTGAATTTCTCCTGTGGTATTGATAGCATAGAATATTAAAACTACTAAGTTGACAATACATTCCGGWTAGTTAGAACCAGTCTGCCGTTTTATCTTCAAACTCACCACTTCTATCAAGGGTAAAAGCTTCTTCGGCAACTAAATGCATAATATTACCTACTTGGTCATTTTGTGTCATCTCTTGGAAAGTTAAGTTCAAAATAGTAGATTTCAAATTGTTTAATATACAAAGCACTTGTAATAAGGTAGCCAATCCATTTGCTGTAAGCAGCACAAAAGGGTTCCCAGCAGAATCTGATAAAATTCAACTCGAACTGCTCCTTTTAAACCGAATTAGCAAAAATATTTTCCTTCCAACGGCACAATAGACCTAAGGTCGCGGTGCATTCCTCATCTTTCAATCTTGATCTCCATATKTTTATTAGTGTGTTTAAATATCGTTGAAAGTGTTACACAAATGTTTGGGGATTTTATTTTCAACACGAGTGTTTGAGTGGCATAAGGCGTTCGATTAASGGCGTAAAGTCATCGGAAACTTGCCTCGTTCCTCCATCTCTCTTAATAACGATAAAGCATAAGATTTCAACATTTCTTGTGGATCGACTCAACTCATATTGGTTAATGTTTTTGGTATGAAGAGTGTGAATGATAGTAAAAAAAAACTCGTACGAAAAGACCTGCATCTTTTGAAAAACAGCTGAGAACCCTACGTTCATCAAATGCATCATTCGTGGTGCTTTTTGATATGTGGGCTTATGAATATGATATCGAAACTGTCCAAAAATCTAAATTCTTTAAATCTGAAGACCAGCTAGGCTAAACATTAGCGAATACTGTCACTTAAAAAATGAAGTTTCACATTATTTTGAATAGTGTTTGAGGAAACTACTGGAGTTAACCAAATCCATGCTTTCTCCAATATAGAAAACGAGGCAAAACGAGTTCCAATAGATAAATATTGAGTAATTATTTGTCCTTAACGATAAATTCTGTTTATATGTTGAGCTGCTAACTCGCCGTAAAAACCGGATACAAACAAAAATAGTTAAGAAAACTAGGAAATTCTTCTTTTCAAATATAAATGGAATACTTTCGACGCACAGTGCATACATACAACTAATTTTCCGAAAGCGAAAATTCACAAACCGATTCATAGCAGTCCGAGTACTCCTCACAAATGCATTAAATGCAGTCGAAAAAGTGCAAAGCACACAAAATATAAAAGCAATAGCAACAATAAAAATCAAATCCACGGAAACGCATAGAAAACAACAACATGAACTAACTAACTATGAAAGCAACAAAAGCCCTACGCATTTTACTGATTTGGAGGAAATTCGCAAACGTTGCTATCCGCCAAAAACTTTGCGACTGTCAACCGCTCACACACACAAATACRCATGCATGCACACACTAATGCATGTGCATGCATAGAAAAGCATAAGTAGACATGACGTATGTAGAATGCGCGCGTAAATGAATTCCAGCGCCCAAAAGAGTCCGCAACCCCAGTGTGTGTTTGTATGTGTTCCCGTAGGCTGTGTAGCGTTATAAATTGTGCGCCATTACAAACACTTCTAATACCTATCAAACTGCCACAGTGGTCGGTAGACGCCCCGAACCCCACCGCTCCGGCACAATTTATTTGGAATTAGATTTCCATGGGGCCGCCAACTAACGATGCCGGTCTAGCAGAGCCAGCCCCCC
The DNA here is from genome assembly GCF_001853355.1 of Bactrocera latifrons. Classification (NCBI taxonomy): domain Eukaryota; kingdom Metazoa; phylum Arthropoda; class Insecta; order Diptera; family Tephritidae; genus Bactrocera; species Bactrocera latifrons. The sequence continues at coordinate 468,285 of NW_017536990.1, read as the reverse complement.
TGCCCCTCACTGGGGCATTTGCTATCGCAGTGCATATCCTTGCAGGCGCATTYGAAACTTTGTCCGACTCCTCGATGTGGTATTCCGTTTGCTTGGACACATAAAATCGGCTGCGTGCCACACATACACATGTTCTCATGCATCAAGTATCCTGTTTATTGTTGGCATTTTATATATTTTATAGGATACGAAAATGAATTTATCTCGCACTTTTTGGCTCACTTCAGCCTGCTCTGCCTATAATCTAAACTCAAACGCAACCATACTCACACACACATACGGTATACACATTGGCATGCATATTTATCATATGCTTGCCGTTGTTGCAAATAAATATCTCACACCAAAGCCCTCGTTATTTCCGTCGCAATGGAGCGCTTGGTTTTCAATCTTAGTGCGYAAAATGTGCTAGAGGCGGCGGCGGCCCATTCGTCCATGGCCATAGACACTCATTTGCCGTTACCCGCTAGTCGAACGCTGTCCAACTRTGGTTTCGGCGTACATTCCAATGTGCCGCTTTATTCAACACAAGTGYTTTTTGGAGGACGAACGATAGTTGCAGCTAAGCCGGCTGGTCTTTGTCGGTGCTCGACTGTATCAAATGCACGCAGCTTCGAAGTGCCCTAAGAGAGGCCCAATGGATGTGTCAGCATTATATGCGGGCTACAATTTTTGCTACCCTTAATTCACTTAATTTTATGATGTAAGCTATTCAGGAGAGGTGCTTAGTTTAGGGTGTGCTTTTGAGATTTTTCGTGCAATTTCTCAATCAAATGATATATTTTATCTTAAAACAAAAGACGATTACTACTATTTCTTATATAAATTTTTACTCAAAATTAATACAGTTGAACTTAATAAGACATAAAGAGTGCTAAATATCCCGTTATAAGCTTAAAAAATTTGATTAATTCAGGAAATTTAGTTTCCGAGTTCGGACAAATCAATTAGGCCAATAGATTCTCATGAGAACTCAATAAATTACTGATCATCAMCTCCATACACCTTCATATGAATATTATACATATAATAGCTGATCACATTTTACTAGAGTCAATACAAGTATGTACACCAAGGCTTAACCTAATTTTCGATACACTTGTTAATAGCCTCGATTGAGATGACCTTCAGTGCCTTCGGTGAATTGAGTTTTTCTCTCAAAAACTCATAACTCCACGTCACCAATAAWAAAGCATTCATTGATGGTCAACTCCAATATCAGGCAGTTCTTTTGTGACCTTCACTCGACGGCATTTTTGCAAAAGATTTAGGTCTTCTGGTTCGTTTCTTGCATTGACTCGTTTCAAACAAAACCATTAACCAAAATGTGTTTAGTCAATCCATAAGAGATGTTGAGATCCTCTGCTATCTCTCAGATGCCAACACGACGAGCATTGTTTTCGATTTTGTCCTCACTAAGGCAGGTGGACGATTCATTTGAGCGTTTGCTAACTCCAAGGCCTTCACTCAAGATTTGTTAGAAAACCGCAAATCATTAAATGTACCTATTAGAGGGCGGGCCACACCCAAYTTTCAAAACGTTTCTTTCAAAAGTGTGTTCGAAGTTGTTTACTCCAGAACAACCAAGGCCTTGTATAATTCGGCTGTACGTAGCACACTTTAAGGTGCGTTACCCACCAGAACGTACGCTTTTTCGTYATAACGGTTGCCACCACGAACACAACAACAATCATATGTGAATTCTGCATCACTGAAAGTATTCTTCATATACGCATATGCATTTACGCGCCTATGTGGGTGTGTTTGCGCGTGTGTATAAGCACATAATATTCCGTACACCCACTCAATCATCATTTGGCTGCTATTCTATGAATTGTAGATGCCGCATTTCACACAGACACATACACACCCGCTGCAGTATGCCAACTGTAGGGTTGTCTAGCCCATAGAGTGGCTAACTCGCACAGTCGCGCGCAAGTTTTTGATGGGATAGTGCCAACTATTTTATTATTGATTAGCATTTGTTTTTGCTACGCAAGGATATTARTCGCGTCTCTACATTTAGCACACAATTGTCTATATGGAAGTATATGCGTGAAGATCTATGTATATATGCATAAAGGAATTTGAATATCCTCCGTTTCCATTTGAACTTGCAGATATCGTTTGCTTCCACTTTGTTGATAAGCGGTGTGTCTCTTTTGGCATTCCTGACTTTATATAAATATACTTSTCGTAACTGAGCAGGCAGACTATTTTTATATCCATCCTCTATTCTGCAATTTTTCATAACAGTAAAAAGAACTGGATAAATAATTAATTTTTTTTTTTTTCTTATGGTCCTTTGGACATTATTTGAGCGAATTTCGGAAGGCAGTATGACTTATATGGCATTCTTTGTAGATCGCGACAAAATGTACCCTTTGCGGTTTTCTTCCTCTTAATAGCGCACCGTCTGATGGGAAAATATGGAGGACAATGCAAGTCACTGCTGCTACTTTTTTCTTCACACTTCTGATGTTATATTTTATATGCACATACCGACACCTGAAATGCAAAATAACGTAACAACATTTTCGTAAATTTACAAGGGCATGAATGAAACGCGAAATAAAATGGAACATGGAAGAAAAAAAATTTTAATATTTGTTAAAACTGGTTAATTTCTGAGTGCAGAACCTGAAAATGTTGAACATGTGTAATATTATTTATGTMATTTGAAGTAGTTATTTATGAAATATCTCAACGTTTATGTTCATGAATGACAGAAATCCATAGAGATTACAAAAAACKTAAGCTAAATTCACACAGTTTTTGTTCAAGATGTCATATCGGGAGTTATTTTCAACAACAACACGTGATGATATTCTTATTATTCACGCAAGAACAAAGTTCCCCATAAGAAGCAGAGTACACACTATTTTAAATGGAAAATATCGCAACAAATCGTTCCAAGCTTTATTTTTTATTAATAATAACAAAAGCGTTATACATTTTCTAATGTCTTAGATAACTGAAGTTTATATACCTTATATACACACAGTGCACCCTGTATGCAACTCTTGACCTTACTTTTATTTCAAAACAATTCGCAAAATTTAAATTCTCAACTGACTTTCAATATGTTTGTATTTCTTTGCAGGTAAGCGTTTATGGAAGGTATCTATGTTAAATTTTGAACTATAGCAAGCAGTAGTGGCAATTTCATATTTCGTGAGTAAAGTTAGTCGCTTTTCAACCAAATCATATTTTTATTATACTACCGCGCGATGGGTTTTACCATTTTCTAAGTGATTTCGGAATAGAGGTTATTTTGAGTTGTGCGGAATATTTTAGATGCCTACCAGTCAAACCGACTGTGGATGTGGACATCTGGCGCATCAGCTATAATCGGCATAATTTGGCAAAGTGGTTCCCTGCAATATGGCTAAATTTCTACAGCAGTATTGTTATATTTTTTATGAATCCATCAGTTTCTTGAGACGAACTTGTGATTGTAGAATGATATTAAGAAATGAATCCGTCAATCAGAGAAATTTCATTTGCCTTCGTTTGAGCAGAATTGTGGATAAAAAGTTTCAACTCATCACTAACTAGATAAAGCCATCGAAAGCCATATTGAGAAAAGTGATAGAAATTTGAATCTATCTTGGTCATTTTGTTTCTTTTCCTTTATCTTGGTTGATAACGAATTCTTACAATTCTGGTAAATAAAAAAGAAACACATACTACTACTGTATGCCCGGTAAATTTCTGCCTATTGCAGTTTAGAAAGAAAACCGAAGAGCAAATTATCTTGCTGGATACCAATGGATAATGCTTATAATGCTGTCGAAATAAAGTATATTAGAGCTGGCATGAGTACGGTAACAGGATAGCCATATTTTCAAATATTTAAGTAATTAGACTTTCGAAAATAGGAATATATAAAACATAACAGTTTCGTGGCTTTTTGCATTTGAAGCCACGGAACATTAAAAACTTATTTAAAAGTCAAAATATTCTCAAAATATTCTTAGCAATCTCAGAAACCTCTTCACAGGAATCGTAATTTTTGGAATATTCGTTTCTGTAGTAACATTTAATCAAATGCAATAGTGATACATTCTTCTGAAATCATACCTGGAATTTAAACTTTAAACAACACATTGAGGCATTTTAGTTACAATGCAACTCAAGAATAAAACTTCGCCGTCGACATTAAATTTAATATCCTTTAATTACTGACAATTACACTCGGAGTGCAATCAATGCGCTCACAAATTCAGCGGTTTACATAAATTGCAAGCCAAAAGTCATGTTATAAAAACAGAAGAAGGTAAATTAAAAGCGAAAAGTAAAAAAGACGAAATAACAAATGGCCATTTCCTCTTTATTTCCACAGAAAAAAGGAAATGAACAACGCAATTACTTTTCATAATGGAAAAAATCTAAAGCATCACAGGTGCATATTAAGCCACAAATGTAACGCCCACTTATCAACTCAAGCCCACATACATATCTTTCACATCGAAAAAGAAGCTCAGGGTAGAAGTTACACAGAATTTTTTTCAAATTCGAAGAAAACCACTGTCCGTAGAAATGCAAAGAGAGGGAGAGAAATACAGAGAAAAAGGGAAATGAACTCTGTAATTGCAGGGATGTATTGTTCATGTCCGCGGCTCATCGAAGCCACTCACGTTTCGAGTTTGCATACTTCTGGCTCCTTCCGCATATTCAAGTATGTAGTTATATTCAGAATAGGTGCTCAGAAGTAAGCTGGTCGACATGATGTGGCGACTAATGGAAGGTTTCAACACCGAAGCATTCTGTTGTGGACCAAAAGTGGTCAAACCATCGAAGAAACCCGTGAAAGGAGAATTCTTCAACCTATTGCCGAGGAAAATAACACGAGCGGCAGTGCTAAATTGAGAAAGTACAATCTTCTATAAGAGTGTACAATTKCTGGCGTGTGCCGATGATATTGATATCATTGGCCTCAACAATCGCGCCGACGAAAAGACGAAATATTTCTTGTCATCAAACAAACAGTCATCGCATTCGCGYCTAGGCTCTAAAAGGCTTTTAAGTCCTCTCCCGACTAACAAAAACTAAACTACTGGTCTCTCATCATTACCGTCCTGTTATATGGTGCAGAGGCATGAACAATGACATCATATGGTGAATCAAAAGTTTTTCGATTTATGGTCTTTTGCGCAYAGAATCGCAGTTGATGGAGCGACARGCTGTACGAGATATGCGGCGACATTGACATAGTTCGGTGAATAAAGAGATAACGGTTGCGCTGGMTAGGTTATCTTATCTGGATCGAAGAGAACACTCCAGCTTTGAAGGTTTTCAATTCAGTACTCTCCACTGGAAGCAAAGGAAAAGGAAGACCTCCATTCCGTTAGAGATGGGGAAGTACCTGGCTGCACTTGGTATCTCGAATTGACAGCAAATAGCGAAAAGAAAAAAAACGGTTAAAGGAGAAACTCAGAAGTATTTCAATCGTCGTAAACAAACTCCATAATTGATAGAATTGAATTCTTCAAAAGCTAAAATAACAACAATTAAGTTCTATTTAATGTATACCCACTAAACTACTACTAAATTGAGCTCGAACCAACACMCGATTAAAATATGTTACTTGAAGATAAAATGATTGGAGGCTAAGCGTAATCGTATACTAACTAATCATTGATCATAATCACCTACCAYATTGGGAGTATACAAGACATTGCACAGACCTTAATAAGACCAATACGAAATTGATACTACATATAATATGAAACGAAGTATTATGATAGCAAACATGCTTTCTAATATCTCGACTATATCTGTCAACTATGGCTAAATGTGATCCAGCGAACGCATCTAGAAAGCCGAAAACCGGAATTTTCCTGATCTCAATGTTAGTTTCTAATTGAGTAAATAATGCTAATAATTACTTTTTATYCATTGTAAAATATTTTAAAACAATCTTGCATAAAAAAATCTAATAATTTCCCTTATATAATTTTACAGAATATTGCCGAGTCCTTCGTCGTATAAATATACAGGGCCAAKTATTATTTACTGTATGTTTATATGACAAAGGATGAAACTGCCAGTACTTCTGACTTCCCTAGTGTTCATATTTAGCCTCCTTAAACTCCTCTCTCTTGTTATTCTATCTTTGTGTCATACTAGTATATTACATTTATACCAGTGGTTGGTCCAATTCGTTATTCTCAATTCCAGGCAAATACAATTAACTTATAGGATATATTATGCTTGGAAAACATATATTCCACTTAGAACTTTAAAAACTCCGCAACTGAGTTTTTCAGTACTCCACAGTTTCATAAATTGTATAACTGGTATATTGGTATAAATTTCAAAAGGGTGTTTTTGAACGCATTGAATTATTTCAATCTTTGTCTCCGCTGCAATTTACGTTCATTTTCCCGATTCACTGTAGATATGCTTAACGAGTTTTTTGCATAACAAGTTTCGTTTTAAGACATCTGTGTATATAGATATATGTGTGTAAGTGTGTGAATCTAATCACGCTTAAATGTTGGTATATTGATCCAATTTAAATATTTAAGATAGAGCGCTCGCTAAACAAATTCACATTCAGTGGGCACTTCGTGGAACTGGTATTTTGTTGACTAATCGGCGCTAGTTACGCCAATTCAATTATTTTCGACACCTCAATCCACAAATATAAACTTTTCAACATTCACTCATGCGGACAGGAAATAGCTGTCAACATAATTGGCTTAAACTAAGCTCAATTTCCATATCGGCTCAAATATTTATTAACAATATTTTAATTTTGAAAAGCAGACATGTTTTATCGCTTCGAAAAGTTAATACTTTAATGTATAAATTATTAATTTTAAATTGTGCAGTTAAGCTTTCAACAAGTACCCGCCGTAGCCGTTGTYGTGGTTCAACCAAAATTTCCTTAAAGCATGAAAAGAAAAAACCAAAAAATAAATAAAACGAACATTTTTCCAGTTTGAAATGCTGCGGAAGGGTGCATAAGGAAAACGAGAAAAAAAAACTTTTGATTGTATGTATGAGTTGCCGACTACATACATAAAACTGATCAAATCGGCAACAGTTGTGGAAAAAACAACCAACAATTTTCTCTTCTCTTCCTCTCAATCGAAGTCTCAAACGAATTGTAGACGCGAAACAAAAATGCTAATTTAAGCTTTATGTTTCCATATGAGAGCATGTGTGTGCKCATGGGGTTTCTCAGCAATACATCTTCACTACAACGGCGATAACAGAATAATATATAATTTGAAATTTTAATTGAAATAATTACACAGTCGATTCCTTGGATATGCAAATGTGCATTAGGGTGAGTTCAGTTATTTTTGTATAAAATGACCTAAAGGCAGACCACCGTTTAAATGTTTGTATATATAGGTTGCCACCTGTTCGAAAAATAAAATTTCCTTTAATGCGTAAATAAAGGAGATTATCAATGATAACCGTGCAACAATCATGAAAATACTAAGTCAAAAAAGTATATTTTATCAAGAGTTAAGACGAGTTTAGAARGTTTAGTTAATGAAAGTTAAAAAAAGTAAATATTATATTTTATAAAGAAGATGATAAGTCAGTTGAATGTGATAGTGATCCAATTTGAAATTGCCACATTTGATGTAAATATTTTGACAAATGGAAAAGTTCCCAAATAGGAACTATTATGATTCAATCTGAATGCAAGATTAATCGGTTTCGGAGGCTTCGTTGTCAAGCATTTCTCTTGAGACCTTTTTTGGCCTCGTTTTTGCAAAAGTTTCAKACTTTTCTAACCCAAAATTTTAACCAAAGTATTGCACTTATCTGGAAAATAATATTATATATTTATAACTCAATTTGATCGGGTATTAACGAAGCAATTAGTGTCAAATTTTAACGGATAATAATGAAGTTATTTCCGATTAACCGGCTTTWAAATAGACACATTGCTTGCTCAGATTGAAAATTTTAATTTTCGAAAAGTACTTTTATACTAAACTTGATAACTTGAGCTTAGTGCACTACATGGTCTTGTGGCATCCGAAATTCACTGGACTAAAGCTTTTCTGAGCAATTTAMATAGAATTACTGAAAGTCGGACGTATCATTATGCCCTTCCAAAAAGACATTCGACCTTAAAGTAACTGTTTAATTTAATATAATAAATGAATTATATTTTTGGATGAAAACTAAAGATAGAACTTAGAATACTACAAACAATTACTTAAAGAAAACTTTAAAGATCACGCCTGACAACAATAGTGCCACAACTTAATTCCACAAAACAATAATGGCAAGAAGAGTGAAATTTATCCAAACCCAAAAAATTCCATTCTCCACTTATGAATTAAGTCACTTATTTTTATATGCAAAAATTAAGATTTTCTTTCACACTGACTATTGGCGCGACCTGCTTTCTACCAAAATTCAGCAGTTTGCAACGCTTGAAACTGAAAATACCCGCATTCATGTGAAATTAACTGTATTCACCTTTCGCGGACCATGCCACCAACAACCACATCAACAACGGCAACTAACGATATAAAAATCCGCTGAAAAAGTAGAAATGTAAATAAAAATTTAAAAATGAAATAAGAAGAAACGAATCACATAAAAACAATAAATATTCAAGTGCAAGGAATACAATCGAGCAAGTACATCTATAAATAAATATGTTTGTACGTCGATTTACAAGTATTTATGCTTACCTCGGCACCCGTGTATGTGTGCAGATGTTCAAGTGGAAAATGAAAAATTACACGCTGCTGCAACAGAGGAAACAAACAACGCCAACAAGTGCACAGAAGACGAAGAACGAAGCAGGCGAAATGATGCCGCATGACGGTGGTGGTTGATRGCACCACATCACACACACACATGCTGCAGCAAACACTTGCCCACACATACATACATTCCTGTGGCGGCAAGCTAAGTTGCGGTAATATTTTAATATAAAAACTCCATGTAAAAAAGGAAATGAAAAAGATTAATTACGCTTTTAAAATACAAAAATCTTTTATTGCATATACATACACACATACACACATATATTATATAAAGAGTATTTGCAAATGTATGGTTTCATATTTTTTGTTTATTATATGAAAGAGAGCTCAATTAGCCATAGCTGCTGCCGGTGCAAGTTGAAATTTTATTCGGTAATTTGCATCAACCCTCCAAAGCAGTAAATGTCAGTTGAGCTAAATTTGCGGGAAAAAGGTGTTAATGATTCTTATATTGCAGCAAAGAAAACCTCTTCTTTAACGGCCTTCAAGTATGCGTGCACCAAACTAAAACTAATTCGCGACTGAAAATCTGGTCGACAATATCTCTCCAAATTGTACCTATACCTTTTTAATTCACATTTCTTTGAGTTTTTTCTGTCATATATCATCTCAGACTTTTTATATTTTAGACCCTGATGCTAAAGAGTGCAACTGTTGTAKCTGCAACTTGTATTAATTTAGATATCTTGATGAAATTTGATATGACGTTTTCTTAGTACAAAAAGAAATTATGATTAGGATCACGCCTACGCCCACAAAACGCCATTGACCGAACAATTATAAAATGCCATAACTAAGGTCTAGATTAAGATATAGAGCTTAAATATCGGGCAGGGGGACAAAAAATTAAAAAGAAGCTGCAACAAATTTTATGCGAACTCCTACCGAAAGTGTGATAATATACGCCAGAGACGTTAAAACTTTTTGGTGGAATCCATATCTCAGGATCGGTCCAAACGATTTCAACTAAATTTAATGTGTGACATTATTCTCATATTCCTACGCCACAATGCGAAAATGAGCGAAATCGAATTACAATCACGAATTCTGTTACAGCACAGTTTTGAAGGGCACTTGATTATTTCACTTTCCAGAATCAAGAAGTTATTAATATAACRKGATAAAAGTGTGCACTAATAACTATAATAAATTGTGCCACTTAATGACCAAAAATTTACCAAGTCCAACCAAAACAGCTCAAGCCCCCAAATACCRGAAATATGGACTCCAGTACATGTTGTTAATTTTTGGCTGAAGACATAGGACAATGTGCGAGATATATAATTCAAATTCAAAGAGAAACCATTCCTAGCAGTAACATCTCTCTGTGTCCAAAATGGGTTGAAAGAAGTCAATACTCAATACAATCAATACCTGAGCCCCCATACATCTAATATAAATATTTTCGAACTTCCGGATGACTATGTGTAATATAAAGTTGGCCAATATTTGAGTTACCTCAATGAAAATTACGGACTAATATCAGGATTCCGGTTTTACTCATAAAAACCAAGGAACATTTTTTTAGTATTACTATAACTCCCTTATACTACATACATATAATTATTTCGTTTTCTAACAAACATTATGCAGAATATGAAGGTCTTTGTATGAGTTATATATATACTGTATCCTCTAGTTGACATCTCTTTAGCTTTGATTCTTCCAACTTGAAAGATAGTAAAAYGTTCGCTTGCACCCGAACTTAGTCCTTCCTTACCTGCCCAATAAATAATAAATTGCCTGAGACCCATCTTTAGCACCTGACATAGTGTTGTTTTTTGGAATCTGTTGTGTTCACTACAGTGAGAACTGAAAAAGAATACACAGACTTCTTTGGTCATCTGGCTTTGGGACTTCCAAAAAAGTAACAGTTATTACTAAACGATTGGTGAGCTTTAACTCTTGTCGAAGAAAATCTCATTCCAAGGTGAATTTTACAAATGCAACCATGACCTTGAAGTGATCGTAGGTTTAAGCAATAGCCCAGTGAGAAGAATTACTGGTCCTAGAATTGAAGAAATTTTTGCGAAGTGAAAGTGGACAATACCTAGGCCAACTAATGYTCCTCTGTGAGCAATAACAGATGATAGGATCAATAAAATCTCTTTAGAACTGCCTAGAAATGTGACGGCGGACCTACCAACTCACATTGAAATCAGCTACATCGCTAGAGGCTCGTGGAAAAGGTTCTAACGAGACATATTGATGTCAATTGACCGAAGTAGTTGAGGTTGTGGTTCCATTATTTAACGTTTAAGACGCCTTCGACGCCTTCGACGCCTCCTCTTCCAAAACAACAGTTCTACCTCACTTTTGGTAACACTGTGAGATATAATAAAGTGTTACGAAATTCGGAAATACCATCCCCCTCCGACCTCTATGAGCAGTGCTGTAATAACGGCACTTTTATGCCGGGACATGTGGTAAACAATAAGCTTCAGGAATCGATTTACAAACCGACAAAATTYATGTTGTAACCGAAAATTGTAAATATTGCCATAAATTGCGTAAACAAGCGTGCAGCAATATACAACGACATTTTGTGCGAGTGTATGTAAGTCAACTGAAATACTTGCACAAACACGGTCATATGTTGAACACAATGCTCGCAACAGACTGCAAACGACATCTGTCAAATATTAAAATATACACGATCTTAAGGAAACAGTTATTTAGACAGCTTCACAACTACACGACTGCAGGCCTACAGTTGTCGCTCTCGCTAACTTAAAAATATTCTTATATTAGTCAACGACAGTACAGTTGACAGTAGAGAGGAGTGATGCCACTAATATATAAAATGTAAAGTTATCCAAAGCTCTAACACATTTTCCCATTTCCTTATTTTTTGCATAAATAATTTCATTTTGAACAAAATATWAAGATTTCATTGAAGTGCAAGGTATTAGAATTCACAACGCCATTTTCAGTTCACTGTCGTGCTGCTGCAGTCTGTCGCGAGCATTGTAGAAACATACTCAGAGTGCAAGAAACCCTGAAAGTTTCGAATGTGTGTGTACGTGTTTTGAACGGATGTAGTAGGAAGTGCGCTCATCCGAACACGCAAGCTAAAAAAGTTGCAGCAAACCACGACCAACTAGCAASGGCAAATATATAAATATATTCAACTTTGAAAAGACTGTATATGTGATTGTGTGTGTGTGTGTTTCAAGCATGGCGATGCAATGAGAATGCGTAGATAAAATCGATGAACAGACATACTCATTTATATAATATATTCACATATATAATGTATGCAGTGAACTCACAAAGCTACCAACGAGCAAAACGCGGACCGCCATTTCGGTGGGTGTGGGTCCGCATACTCACACGACACACAACTAAAATAACTAAGCATTGCAGTGCATTCGAAATGCCCGCCATGCAGTGAAATGCGAACATTTTTGGCGGCTCCRCACGCACGAAAGTTCTCCGCGAAGCACACAGAAAAGAAAGGACACTGGGGCGGGACCCTTTTCGATTGCGAAAGGTGATRGCAAGTCGGCTGGCACATTGGTCCGTGTTCGATGGATTTTCAGAAAAGAAGTGCAGTGTTGCAAAAAATATTTTCAAATGTGCTACAAAGGACTCGCTGCAAGACTCTTAGATGCAGTTGCATTAAAAATACATTGGACAAATGCGAAAAACTACAAGGCAAACAGCGCTGTGAACGGGCAGCTAGCGAAATAAACTTATCGCTACATAGTCCATAGTCCAGTGACTGAGTACAACTCGCTTCTGATTACATATATGTTTATGTAATTGCTGTAAATGCAATGCCACAACGCACTAACGCATCAGCGGCACCTACTTGCAAATTGTTGCATGCAGCAAATGTTGCGTGCGCCGCAGAAAAATGCATTTGAGTGAATGCAGATGCTGCACAGCGACCAGGAGCACAGTAAACGCTAGTTGGTAATCAAGTCAGGCCGCAACAACAACAATATGCGAAAGAACAAGTGCATGCCTCCTACCAAGCACAAGAAGAAAAGCTACTTAAAGAAGTTGCACCGCTAGCAACATGCCGTAGATTGAGCCAATGTAGCCTGTGTTCGCGTGCGTGTGTGTTTGTATGTAAGCAGAGCAAAAACAAGCCGTGAAAACGAAGCTGAGGATGCCGGCAATAGTGTGCCAGAGCAGCATAAGTTCGCTGCGATACATTCATATGTATGTGTGCGTGTGCATGTCTGGTTTGTAAGAAAGTTCTTCGCTCGATTTCGCCAAATGCTTCGTCTTGCAAGAAACTTAAACTTTTGTTAGTATCCCAACGCAACAACAACAATTTTCAACAGAACCAAACTACTGAAAGGAAAATGTGTAGGAAAATAGTGAAGCAAGGATACATGCATGTGTGTGTGTGCGTGTGCCTGACGCTTTTCTTGCAGTGATAGTTTCGCTGCAGTTTCTTCAAACAACCAAGGCTCCCGTCGTTGTGGAATTGTAAAAGATTTCTTTGCGTAAGTCCGCGTTCGACATCGCATGAGAGCCAAGCCAAACTCGCAATCAATGCATCAATGCAGAAATTTTTTTAAAGCCGTCGGAAATCTTTACAAACCAAAAACATTTAAATTTTTCCAAAATAAAAAAAAAAATTAAAATGTGTTAGCCCTTAAAATTTTAAAACAGTTGATACAGAAGTTTTTTTATTTTTTTTTTTTTAATTCTCAAAAATCATCTTTTTTAGGTTGTCACACCAGGTGAGCAATAAGTTACCTAAACTCAAAAGGTCAAACAATTGTTTTCGGACTTAGAACATGAAGTATAATAAAAGGCCATATGTTTATATTACACGAAGCAAAGGCGCCAAAATGTATGCTAGAGATACTCTATAATTTTCATTTCCTTGCCCACTTGCTCAACACACTATTTAACAGCAAATATTCCTAATGGCCCCAGCGTCATCATTAATGTCATAAATCAATAAATCCAATAKAATTATATATTATAATTTGAGTTCGCTACCGAAATAACTATGTTATTTTTATTATTCGACGATAACAAATGCCATTTATTTTATTGTACGTGTATCAAGCGGAGGCTATCCTGTGTATGAGTAAGCGTTTTCCTTGGCATTTCTACCCTGTTTTGGTCGGCAAGCCGGTGTGGGTGCGTCGTTGCTGTTCAAAGTTCGCCAAAGCCAAACAAATATATCAAATATATTTATTACAGAAAGTTAAACTTTTTCACTTACACCTACACATTGGCGCGCGCCCATATATTATATTAATATAAATGTATTTATGTCCATAGCGGAGCATATTACAACAAAGGATCATTAATTATAAACATATTTGTTTGTTAGTATGCGTAAGCAAACTGAATAAGCATAAAGGGAAATAAAATTATTCCAATTAAAATATATTGTAGTTGAAGACAGAAATGCTTAGCCAGCTAATAAATTCAATTCYTTTGAGAGCCTTGCTCCCCAACGTTTACAGCCAATTTTTAGATAGGAGATATTTGTATATACATATGTTTCGGATCTTCTATGCTTTGAAATAAAAGTTATATTTCTTCGGTGAACTTTCGTAAATGTGGTTTTACTCACGTCATTAGATGAACAACTTTTAAGAGTCTTATTTCTCATATTCTATATGTCGGAGAACCGAAAGTGTATTTTTGCTCAGGTGTTGTTATTCGCAATAATCAATATTCTTCTTATTTTAAATACAACTACCAGATGCATGACAGTATACCATATTGATACATATTTATTTTGAGTTAAAAGTAATTACGACCAGGAAAGGATCATCGGTAAAACATGAACAGGGAGAAAGTTACGATTAATCTGAATACATTTTCTCTTTTTTAGGCACTTGCGTCGATAATCTTAAGCTTTGCAAAAAGTGCTTTCACAGCCTTTTCAGTTGCGACCACAAAATCGAATTATATTATATATATATATGCATATACATATCTTATGAGAGAAGTATTTTCTCTTAATGTTATCCAATCGTATATACTTTTTACCATCATTAAGACCAACAGAGCTTAGGAGAGTTTGCCGTTAACACGAATGTCGGGTATATGAAACCTACACCTCATCCGGCCGAGTTGCACTTGCCCTTCTCCATTCTCGAAACTGTCAATCTTATAAACTGAAACGGATCTATGAACTGGAACAGTTCTAAGGTTTTATTAGGCAAACGTTTGTCAATGGATCTTTATTCTTAAAAACGTCCTTTGGAAACTCCAAAGCAAACTAAACTAACTTTTTGTAGCAAAGACTGCACCTAACCTTACAATGTTTTATGTGGATATCTGAACTGTAATATTATATATATTCGTACATATACCCCATATGAGGCGTGCTGTCTCTTACCTCACTACCTCACACCCGCTTTTGTTGCAAGTGGCAAATTGTCGCATCTCCCTAGGGTTTGAAATCCCCTGCACTTAAGCCTAGTACGACGCACAATGTATAGGATAATGAATTTTATTATATCAAAGTTATGCTATTAAATCCTAAAAACAACAACAACAATCGCTGGTAAACATTATAACCCGCCACTTTTGGAACTCATACTCGCCTTATGCGTTGGTGCATCAAGCCCATTTGTATGCGTGCGGAATACATATGACAACATAAAATTTAAAATGTAGAATTTTAATATTGATCATGTTGGTGGCAACAACGATGGTGTATGGAGTGAAGTCACGCACGCGTCAATGCAAACAAATGAGCGTAAAGAAAGGCATGCCGAAAGAGCGGTACGAGTGTCGCAATAACTATAAGTTGGTGTAATAGTAATGCTGATGGCAACACCGTGCGACATGCCACACAGCGATACAACAACCTTAGGCCGCCTGCAGCCGAGCGAAAGCTGTAGCATGCAGCGTGCTGCATTTGCTGCGGCAATGCGACGTTGTTGCCTGCATCATTTCATGCCATTACGATTCCGTCACTTTGAGAGCCTCATAAAAAGTGTTTTTACTATGTTTAATGTTTATTTTATAGTTTAAGTTCGCATTTTCCTGGTCTTTTAGTTTTATGCGCATGTGATGGTGATTGCCAATGCTATTGCTGTTGTTGTTGTTTTTATTGTTGTTGCTGTTGTAATGCCTGCAACATTGCACCGGCGCCCTGTCTTGCCACCAATGCCCGCACCTTGCGCCATTTCTTTGTCATTGCCAAGCCGGCAGCCCGTCAGCCAACCAACCTGCCTCAAGCCAGCGGCGGCATTTGTGTCATTTGACTAGTTTTATTTCGTTTAGCTTTATTGCAATTGTTGTAGCTGGTTTTAATTCCATTTAATTTTATTACCTGCTGTTGCATTTTGTTTGTTTCCACAGCGTTTATTTGCTATGTGGGTATGCATTTCCACTGTTCATGACCAGAGTTTCGTCGCAGTCACGCACATTTGCAACATTGGCAACATTTGAGCCTTTCAGCATTTCGGCGGTGCAACATGCTTGGGTGGTGGTTGGCTTATAGAATTTGCAACATTTTATTTTTATTACATTAAGAATGCACAATAACAACGCCAGCCGTAAAAATTATACTGAATGCAACAACAACAATAAATAATAAAAGCCAAACAAATATTAAAAATAGGATTCGAGTGAGCGCGCTGTAAGGTATGCTACCGCCGTTAAAACTGCAACAAATGTTGCATTTGATTTAAACTAGACACCCGAAGTGTACCTGCTTGTTGCAAATAAGCTGCCTTGCCACATTTTCGTAGCACGCCGTGTGGCATGGCAAATTCGATTTGGTTTGTTGCAATAGGAAAGTCGTAAAATTTTTGTAAATGTTTAGATTTACTCTGAGCAATCGTGTTACTCTGCTGCTGCAACTGGGTGTCCGAGCGGGAGGGTGGGGGAGTGAAAGCTAAGCTCGGTGGCTCAGCGTACGGCAAGAGCTGCGTGTGGTGCCCGATTTATATAATAATACTGCGTGGAAGTTTGTATTCCCGTATGCGCGTGTGCTGCCACATGCCACATGCAACTTTAATGTGCAATTTAATGACTTCAAATACATTGTTGATATGTACACATGTGTGTGCGCGTGGATGTGTATGGTTTTAATATTTTTTAGTTCCGAAATATTTTACTTCCAAGAATTTTATGCCATAAAACATTTGCAGCCAGATTGGACTTTTGTTTTCAGTTTAATTAAATGTGTGGTGGAATATTTAGTGGTAGTTGTGGTTTTGGTTTTGGTTTCAGATATAATGATTGCCAACTATGCTCATATGGTGTGGTTTCTTAATTAACGCAAAGTATAATAGGTACTCAACATTTTTTATTAACTAAACAATTTTTCCATTTTTTCGAGCACCATACAAGGGATGTTCGGGATGTCAGTGACTTTGAACCAAGTTTTACTTAAAAGACTTATTCTAATTACACCCTGTACAGCAAATATTCAGTTTCCCTCGGAATATGTAATAGCCCAAAACAATACATGCATGATCAGCGTGACCAGTCAATGTAGCCATGTCCGTCTATGCCCGTGTACATCTACATATATACTGATATATCGATCTGAAATCCTGTGATACGACTGACCTTTATAAATCAACCCCTTGTGTGGAAAACTTTTTTATTTGATATTTGACGCATGGCATTTTGCCAAGCAACTTTATAATCTGTGATCATACTATTCACATCGCAGTACATAGCAAACAACTGTTACACTTCTAAGTGGACGAAGTTATCAGTTTTTATTTTTTTATTTTAATACCCCGAACTTTGTAGATAGACAAATTGAGAGTATATTACCCCTCGCAGAATGAATTGCTTTTAGAATATTTTTGACAATAGATCAGATCTCAAAATTATCAAGCATTAAATGGGAAAACGAAGTCGGCTTCTATTATATCCAAAAAAGYTAGTCGTAAAGGTGATATATCATCCGATGACCTGGATGACAAGAGAAACCTTCATTTTCACGTATTTTAGTCCGAACTTTTATTATTATCTTCAAAATAGGTTTCTTTTGGATATTTAAGCATGCCAATGCTTAATCCATTTTTCCAATATTTGCTATAAGCCCCTTCTGGAACGATCTTCTGTGCCTTGATTCGGCTTCGGTCCATTTCTGGAGTGCAATTAGTGAGCTTTTCATACCCAAGCTTCATCAACAGTAATTATGAGTTTGATGATAATTCCCATGACAGTCGGCTCTAAGTAGTAGGGACGGACACGGATTTTTATCTAGCCAAGAACTATCAACCAGCTTACTAATCTCTTAGATTGGAGCATTGTGCGCGGTGGAAGATATGCCAAATTTCTTATAATTATTTAAATGTACATATGTATGGGAACCCCGGAACCTAAAACAAAAAAACAAAAAAAAAAAAAAAACAAAAAAAAAAGCGACCCCTTACTGTTGAGCTACAGCGCCTGGCTTGCGGGAGGATTTTTTGTTTGGTAATCACCAACATTCGGGCGGTAAGAGTTGAAAAATAATTCAAAACAAAAAAATTTTTTTGAAGCACCCTATTATGTATGTATATGTGTCAGCGCATGTATTAGTAGAAAGCATTCCTTTCAGCGCCTCATTTCATGTCAATTAGTTTTGTTCCTTTGCTGTTTTTTACTAACAACTAACAGCAATGGGCAGGAAATGTGTCATAAAATCATTCAAATCATTTTTTCTTAATTAAAATCACTATAAAATAACAACAACACAAGCAACAACCACAGCGCGATGGAAGCATGAGAATAGTTCTATGTGCCTCGATCGAGATGTGGCTATGGATGTTTGCATAAATTGCATGCGACAAGCAAGATAACGGTGGACAACAAAGGCAAAAGCAACAGCAATAAGCATTGCTAATTAAATAAAATAACACAACAGTTACATTAAATACGATTTACCCACTGACGAAAYTAACGATTAAACAGTAGCAGGCTGGCAACCTCCACACCTACACATGTATAGAGTACACACATGCAACAGCATATATGTATGTGTGCTTATATTGCAGACTGCCATGCAAATGCCCACAATTTCATGTGTTCTTGGTTTTTTTGTGTCATTTACAATATTTATTTGCTTTTAGTTGTATTGCAGACATACGAGCATACCAGACATCGAAAAATCTAAATATGTATGCTATATATGTGAGTATATGAGTTAATGCATTTATTTCTCGTTTTCCACCGCGACACCGAGGCAACTTGCACCACTCTCCCCTCAACATAAACATTGCCAATGGGTAAATTATGCCTWCATATGACTATTTATATATCACATGTCTCTATTATATACATAAATATGGTAGTGTGCTACAAGCCACAGTAGAGCGGTCGGTTCCACGAATTTCTTTTTGTACAAATTAAAATAAATAATTAAGCATGTCAATTGTACTTTATTGTACAATATTTACCGAGTCTATTTGTAAATGGCCTGCGACGACAACGACGACGACGGCGACTGCCGATGGCCACCTGACAGATAGACGATACACACACGATGTGGGCATTTCAACCTCATTCGCTCGGCTGGCTGCCGTTATGCGGCCATAATGCGCGCTTATGAGTTGCRACTTATTCATTGACCATTTTTGTAGACACACACACACACCCAGATTTTAGTATATGACGTGTGTGCGTGTGTGTGTGTGGGCATATGTTCGCAGATAAATATTTCATGTCAAACTGACATTTGACATAAATTTTCTGTTTACATTTTAATATTGAAAATAAAAAATCACTTAATTGCCGTCGCTACAGATACCGTTGTCGGTTCTATTTTCAACTGCAGCCAACTTCACTTAATACTAACCGATCAACCGACCAGCTTCATTAATGTTCAAAATATAATTGTACAAAAAGTTGTCAGAAATCGGTTCTCACACACACATGCATTAGTGTGGGAAAAAATTAAAACTTTTTCGGTTGATACTCCAAAAAAGACATAACTTCTTATACACCTCTAAGAAAGTCTCGCAAAGTATTTTCTTTTAATTGTATGGGGTAGGTCCTAGCTCAACAGTTTTCTWTTTTTTTTTATTATCAAATAGAAAAGTTCAAATCKCGTTTCCAACTACTTGAAAAAATCTCGTTTATAATCTCGTAAGAATTTGCAATTTTTTGACCCACCCTATCATACATAAATGTAGCAATAAACACACAGCGTTGGAACAATTGTGCTAAGCTGTCATCTCAAGACTGATTAAGGTAGGTAGTCACTCCAAAGTCACCAATCTCAACACTTAGTGTGAAGCGATTCATAGGTATTGAGCTGAGACAGCCCAGCGGGAACCAAAGAGAGCTTTGGTTGAAACTTGAACTTATGCAGTCCACCGGTTCTATGTGTAGCACAAATGTTACATTTGATTGGCGTGGAAGCACAATGACTGCGGTTCGGTTTCCTGAAGCGTATGATATACAACTTTTTATAATATAGAAGGAACAAGAATTTATACTTGTATAGCTCAATTTTTTATTACATACCATCTATGAAAATTCGGTCGTGCAAGCTGCAACTTGAGTAAAAATGTAGCTATCTTGATGAAACTTCGTATGAGCGTTCTTTGACAAACCGCGGTATATCTTACCTAACGCTCTCRCCTCTCTAGCGGCTCCATCTCTATCTCATTTCTTTACCCTCACAATATCTTTCTTATTAACTTCCCCAGTATTATTATTTCTGGCAATAAATTAATACACATATGAATGTATATTGTACATATATTATTTTTTTTTTTTGGCAATTCCGTTATATTCACTAATATGCAGCTGGAATAAACATTTACATATTTCATACTCAAACAATTCGTAGCCTCGATCGAGGCAACAACAGTTCATGATTTTTTTATTTTTTATTTWTTTTTTTTATTTTATAAAAGCTTACATAATAATACAATTATTATACAAACTAAGAAAATACGCAGCACTAGCATCATGGGCTATCGGCCAGTTCATGATTTATTTTCTCACATTCTACTGATATTTTTACATTTTCAATGTGTTTATTTACTTTCATTAAATTCTTATAAAAATGTTAAACACAAACACACGCCCACACATCTCGGGCGCATACACTAAAAGTGTGCGAAACAGCACAATAAAATGAAATCATCAAAGACATAAGCGGTTTTTTCGCTGAATAATTATTATTGCCGCAATAAAATGTATTTTATGATTTAAAAAATGTAATTAAAAAAATAARCTGCTTTAATGYTTAATGTATCGATGGCAATGGAATTTAATAACATTTTGCAAATAACATAATATACATACATAGAAATGGCGCTGTTAATGATTCCGAGATCATTCAATCGCAGCTGCACCTCATTAGTACGCGCAATAGTCGTTTGTATGCCGATTTACGAGAGTACATGCATATTTACAAGTAATTATTTTATTTAGATTTCTTTATAATATACATATACGCATATACATATGTATATATTATTTTTTACATTTTGGGCGTAAGTAAATCGAAATGATGAAATCCGCTTTCTTATTTCATATTACAATTTATTTTTATAGTGACGCATAATTACTACTTAAGCCATTATCCAAAGTCGTAGCAAGAAAATGCCTTGATGCCACATTTGATATTAATGTGTATATATTTTAAGGTTAAGTATAGCTCCTAGCTTCATTTCTTTTCGATCGCAACTAACTAAATTCAACCGACTCCATCAACTTAGTGCATTTGGTAAAAAATCTGATTTTTCCTTCCCAGTTGCCTAATATCTCTAAGGAATTATTAATTTTTTCTTCTGCGCATGGATCATTGCAGAAGCATACTATTCTATTCTTTTCTATTGAGGAAGAAAACGTTTTGTTTAATGATATCAAGTCCATGAGCTTACATATTTTTATAAATTGTATGGAAACARAAAAGTGTCTTCGGTATAATTTAAGCTACTTCGATATGATCCAGAGCTAAGAAATATTTCTAAATAGATACCGAATTAAAATCTAACTTTACGRTTTCGTAATAAGAAAATAACACTATGTTTAGCCAGGACAAGGCCTTAATCCACTTAAAAAGAACGAAGCGGTTTGTTATCTCCTGGTATTCTCTTTCAAAATAATGTGATACATAATCTTTAAATCACAGAATCTACTTGTTAATATGCATACACAATATGATTATAACAATAAAAGCTTTCTCCCAAGACCCAAACTCAAAGAAATATGAGATCATCGATGACATCGAATTAAAACTAATTGAATATTCTAGATTTAAGTTATAAAAGTGAAAAAAAACAGTATACATTTTATGACAAATATTGTTTGGCACAACTTTTATTTTTACAACAACAAGCACGAGGTCACGAGCAATAGTAAATTCTAAACGCCCAACAGTTTGGCCCTGCAAGCGGCCATGTGCACTTGTATCATGTACTCGGACTATGTACATACATATGTGCTTGTATTTATGTATGTATATATTTCAGTAATATTGTCAATAGTTGTTGTTATTGTGTTTGGCTTGCTACTTTTTGCGCATTTGTTATTGCCAGCTTTACAGTTGAGGATATAAATGCSATAAACCGTTATTTAGCTTCGTGCAACGCAGTGTGGCATTAAAACGCCCTAACAGCAACAGAAAATAACAACAATAACAAGTACARTAATGAAGTGAACTGACCTTTTCAGCACTTTCCTTCAAGGGTGACGTTTATGTGAGCGCGTGTTTGTGTGTTGCAACAAAATCACAACTGCAGTTGCTAAGCAAGCCCGCCRCACACAAACGATTACAATATATGCGTTCGCACCAATACTGGGTCGCTGTGTAGTCTCGCCAACTCCTAATGCCATCAACACCTCACCAATTTAAGCGCCATCAGGAGCTAGTCAGCTGGTCAGACATTGCTGCCATGCAATGAAGTGTCGGTGAGCGTGTTATTATTGCGTTGTTGTTGCTTGCGTGATTGTAAGCAAAGGGAGCGCGGTGTAAAGGCATCTTTCTATTAAACAGTCAGTTTTCTACTTCTTCTTCGTTTTTGTTGTTGTTGCTATTTTTGCTATTTTTGCAACTTTTGTCTTATTCTAATATAAAGAATTGCAAATACACATACACAAATACTAACTTCGAAGGTTCCTTATCCTCTCTTCTTGCGCCGCTACTGCTTTTCTCTATACGTGTGTGTTTATGTGTGTGTATGCGCCTGGTTATAGCGAATTCCAATTGGAAAACTCAACAAAGCTTTAACTTTATTGCTTTYAACTAAATTAATTTACTTTTCCTCTAACCAGCAAAACGCTGGCATTTAGCGTTAACCCCTCTGACAGGGGGGAGGTCCGTCGACGTGCTGCAAAATCGGCATAACAATAAAAACCATAAATATTAACAAAGCAAGAAAACAAGTCAACTTTGGTTACACCCTTCACAAATAAATAAGTTTTCATAGCAGAACTTGATTCTTGCCAGTCAGTTTTTATGGCAGCTTTATGCCATATAGATCCGRTATTAGCGGTTCCGACAAATTAGCAGCTCCTACAGAAGTATAATATGTGTGCGAATTTCAGAGCGATATCTTGAAAATTGAGGGACTAATGACCGTGCATACAGACAGGCAGGGTATAAAAGTAGCAAGTACAAGAGTCATTAGTGATGGTGGTGCGATGGTGCCACGACGCCAATAATGCAGTTTGCAATGAAATATAAAATAATAAAAAACCTAATCCAATTGCAGTTGGTCCTTCGGCCTATGTGTATATGTATGTGTGTGTGTGCTGACAACACAATGTATGCAAGAAATAAATGACAAAAAGTAGTAAATGAAATATAATTAAATACTCTTGTGCACATTGCAGCAAAATGGCCGTCGGCCGCTTGGCGCGACTACTTACCAAACGAAAAGCAATTATAAAAATAGAATTGTGAAAAAAATGTGTGAACTCAATACTTTGAAAGATATGCGAAAAAAATTTGGCCAAAGCAACAAATTAGAATAATTAAATGCAAACACGTTACAACGAAAGCTCCATAACAAATTTACTGCAGCAATTGTAATTTTAGAAAGGAAAGACATTAGTTGAAACTTGTTGAAAGTAATTAATGGAAGTATGGCGTTATATAGCACGATCTCTGAGAATAAAACAGTAGTTATAAGATATAATCTTCAAAAAAGCTAGCTCCGAATCTCAGCTAAGTTTACTTATAGTAAATGAACGCGTTTTTTGAGAAACCTTAACAGTCGGTTAAAAAGTGCCTTAAAAAGTGAAGAGCACTACCAGCGAAAGAGCAAGAGAGGAATTTAAATTTTCTTCAATTTTTCAATATTATACTTTTCTTCATAATATTTTCATAAGGACATTTTTGCTCTTTTTTTTAGATTTCACTAGCAGGATCTATCGTGTACGTACGTATGTAAGTGGAAAAGCACAMAAGCTCTGCTAGGGAACGCATAAAGCCCGAATAGTAAACTAGCAAAACTTCTACAAGTGAAATCACAAAATCGGAAATTCAGATCGGAAGTCTATAAAATATAGCACTTCAAACTAACCAATCAAGATAAATATATATTTATTCAATATGTGCTATAAGAAATGCATCTGTGAAGGGTGGTATAGCTCCGAATCACCTAAAGAAAAATTTTTTTCTTGATATGCTAAAGAAATATAAGGGATGGCGATGTTTCAAGATGGAAGCCTCCTCTTTTCAGATTGTTCCATTATTGAAGCTTTTGTCGTGTGGAGGGGACAGCAATAATTAATCGCACTTACAACATTAACATCTCTGAAAAGTTCCTTGTAAGACTGTCGCAGATTGGTACATTATAAGAAATTGGGTTTGCAAGAATATAATTCTCTAGATGGGGAATTAAGGTACAATGCTCCTTGTAATCGTGCTCATAATTCATTCTTCATTAAAGAGGTTGACGTGATAGATGGGTCAAGTTAGCATCAGAACTTTCTCTTTCTCAATGAGATTCTTAAAGAGTTTCATCTGCCCCAAGTACTAATTATTTCAAAGTGATAAGAGGGAGAGAATTGGCTCAACCATCTCTTTGTATGAAAGCTTAGCCTACTATTACCACCTAACTGCAATCTGATAAATTTTTTTTGGCAATTTCTCTTTGTATTATCTCCTACATTTTCCCCAGTGCACCTAATTAGAATGAAATATATTTAAGTATCTACAAAAATAGTTCATAAATAGACTAGCAACCGCAATCGGTCCCTTCTTACAACTTAGCATACTCACTGGCAATTCAGTACGCCTCACACCCTGCTCAGCCTCGGCCGCTAGAGGTGCTCTTCTAGCCGCAAACGAAAGTGTTGGCTGCACTTGCGTTGTTGTTTTAAGCTAAATTGGTGCACACAGTTCAAGGGGCACGCACTTACACAAGAGTGCAAAAACACTAACAACAACAATGTAAAAGCTTCATAAGGAAATAGGTGCAAAATACAGCAGCAACTGAGCAAATCAATGCGAGTAAGTTGAGGTTAAGTCCGCAATAGCGGTTAAAGGGACAATGTAGCGAACGGACCATTAAACCTGGACCGCCGCGGCCACCCGCAAAAAGCCATAAAATCCACACCAATTTAAGCGACCGAGAGGACCATTGTCTGTATGCTTTGCATTTGTACACTTATTACTTTGGTACAATGTGCTCGTGCTCGTGTGTAGATGGGTGTGTTTGTAACGGACTTTGCCGCAGCGAGAGGCGAATATATAAACAAATAAAACTAATAGAATTTCAATCGAAAGGAACGGCAATTGTATAGAGAAACGTTATTAAATTGGCGACTAATAAAAAGTCGGTAATGGCAAGTCGAAATAGAAGTGAAAATAAAATAAAAGTCTCGTGGAGAAACTAAGCGGCAAAGGAATGCGCCCGTAAAGCACACATTTGCTCGGCACTACAAAGTTGCTCGGGGTGCACTTTTGATGTAAAGGCGTTTGCTTTGGTGCGAATTCGAAATGTATACAGTTGAAAAATGTGTGTATATATGATTGGAGTAATAAAAATATTGAAATGCTTCAGCATAATTGAAATCATAACAAAATGTGAAGCACGGCGAGATGGGTATCTCCGTATGGGTTCTAAGATGTATACCCCTGYACGATATTATAGAAATATTCGTCGAAAAAGTCGTATTCTTCGCAGGGGCTGCCAAAGTGCACTTTTGAAAACGCTACGTGGAGAGAGTGATCTAYCTGATTTTCTATCCAATTATGACTAGTCAAATAGAATATATAAGTGGGTGTTACACAGTATAGACAGTGAACGTTGCACCAATCAGGAAATACCTAAAAAACTCGGTTGAGATCAAATTAGTAGAGGAAATGGAAAATACAATGCTCCTAATTATATAGTTGTAGTGGCGATGATTTTTTTTTTTTTTTTTAAATTCAGCTTATTTTTAAAGGGTCATTCGGTAAGTTTTCAGAGAGTTTCAGTGTTATCCCACGTCTCGTCACCACTAATAATGCGTTAGAAAGTAGAGCCTCAGCTACGTTGCCCAGCGTATCCTTTGCAAGATGAGATGTTGAGATACACTGCAATTTAAGTGGTTAAATCCGTTGTTAAACACTAACTTTTACAGACGCTTTTATCCTCGGGTATAAAAATGATAACAAAACATTTTGATACGGTGACATTTGACCGATCAATGTAATTTAATAAACCTTTTAAAAGGGTATTCTTCCTTTGAAGTGTGTAAGTATGTTAACTTTGTATATTAAGGAAAGGTTCGAAAATACTGGCAGCTCTACAAAAATATACACCAACATCCTGCAAACTCGAAGTGCTCGCCATAAATTTCTCACTTCTATTATTGTTGCAGCTATACAAATCTAATTATGATTTTTTTAATTTTAATTTCAACTTCAATTTTTTCAGTTATGCACTTCGCCTTACCAGCGTTGCCACCATACATTGGCGCTTTACACTTTCAAGAAMTGCACATACTCTTACACACTAACATGCAACAAATTTAAGACAACAACACTTCAACACCTCAGCCGTTTGCCATGTGTCTTCTCCTGACACCCAGTCAACTGTCGGTGTGTGCGGCATGCCATTCTTACCCCTCTTGCCTCCCCTAACCTCAATTTTCTTCGGCGCTCACACTCGCCGCCTGCCATTGTCTTAACAAATAAAATTAAAGAATAAATAATAAGTAAAAGGTATTTACATGAGCACAAAGAAAATATTGCGTCGCACTTCAGCTGCTACCCGGCTCTCCCCAACCGGTCAGAGACGCGGCTGTCGAGACGTGGCGAAAACGCAGAATGAAATCCTCATTTATGATTACGACGACACAAAAGTCAATTTGCATAAAATCGATTTTCTCATTTTTCTTCGCCACGCAGTTGTTGCTGTTGTTGCTTTACTTCAGCTTTTATTATAATCATACTTTTTTTGCTTTCGTTTGCTTTCATACTTTTTATTATTATTTTATTTTAGATTAAAATGAAAAGGAAAAGCCAGGCGCGAAGAAAATATATCAACACACACACACACACTTAAGAGAGCTGAAAGCTAAATAAATGTAATTATACAGCGAGCATAGCATATTATTATTATAGGAAAAAGATAAGAAAGGAATTAAATGTGAAAAAGTCTGCAGCGAAGTAGAAAAAATAATGAAATATTAATAATTATACAAAGTACATACATATATACATTTGATCGCAGCGAACAAAAAGCTCGTCTGGAAAAGTTTAATGGCAAGCTGATGTAGAGTTTTTTTTCTGGAAGACAGTRTTGCTGCGTGCTACTTGCGGCATGAACTCAGCAAAACGACTTGGATGTATGAGCTTGTACGAGATATATATTTCTTAAGACATCTYAAATTGCTTTAAAATTCGAGCGATATTTATGGTTTATTTACTAGGGTGTTCAATTTATACCTGAAGAACTTCTCTTTTGAAGTTATAGCCTAGTTAACAACAGTGRGCTCACTKTTTCCTCTTTTCGCTATTTGGMACTAATTCAAGATACAAAGTGCAGCCAGTTCCTTCTCCGCATAATCTCTCTAATGGAGTGGAGGTCTTTCGCTTCCTCTGTTTCCACTGGGTACTGAAACGAAAACCTTCAAAGCTGTAGTGTTCTCTCCCATCCGGACAGCATGACCTAGCCAGTGCAGCCGTTGTCTCTCTATTCACTAAACTATGTCAATGTCGCCGTATATCTCGTACAGTTTTCCTTCCATCGACTACGGTACTCTCTTCTGAAAAAGCTTTCAATCGAACATTCCTAATTCCGACCCATCAGCTGATGTCATTGTACATCCCATTCGGAGAAATTTGTAGAATTTGGATTTTTTTCGTTGAGAGAGGACTTTACTTCTCTATTGCCTACTCAGTCCAAATTAGGACCTGTTGGTAAGAGTGATTCTTCGTTGTATATCAAGGCTGATACTGTTGTTGGTGTTGACGGTGATTACAAGATAAACGAAATTATCTACGAATTCAAATTTATGATTTTCAACATTGACGTGCGAGCCAAGTCGCGAATTTCGATGACTGTTTGTTTAATGTCAAGTGATGTTTCGTCTTGGCGTTTGGTACAAGCATTCCCATTCGCTTCGCATCCTTATTCATAGATCTTCATTATYCTTAAATTAAAGAAGTCATACCCCGCCTTGTATAAAACTGTTCGGAGAAGTTCTTGCTCAGGTCTCATCTGCCTTCATACCTGTTATAGTTGGTTGAATGAGGCGGGGTTTAAGAAGAATACTAGCAGACRTCAACTCCATTTTTATCATAGGTAGCCGAACCTCACTCTTCAATCGAATATGAGAACGTTGAAAACTTACTGAAACTACCAATACTCTTAATTTATTAGTTGTTATTCCCATTCCCAACCAGTTACTATTCGATCCATACCCATGGTGTATGCCCAATTGCCGGATCCTTAATGCTGAACTTCTCTGACGTTCGTTAGCTATTATTTTTATAATTTGTCGGTACTAAAATCAGTCGCTTTGTAGATTAAGACTTCAAAATTACCCCTGGTCTTCAGCGAATTTCTTTTCGTTTCGAGAACTATGTCAGATAAATGAAATCGGAACTTGTCTAATCCAACCTAACCTAGGTTAATGATTAATTATTTTAAGAGACAACTTTCGGAATTCTTGCACTCACTCTTCACTCATCTTACCGAATGCATCAGCTGTTAAAAATGGTATGAGATAGAATTATCTCAATACTTCTTCCTCGAATATCTCGCTTATGCCAAATCAAGGCAAAAACACCTCGGATCTCATACTTTAAGATACCTAAGTGATAACTCGGAAATAGAAATGAAGCATCAACCTAATTTGTGATAAGGATAGACGAAATTATATGCCGTTAGCTGATATCGAACTACAGTATTTTTTTTGCATGGTTTCACAAATAACTGTAYATCACAGTCCAACCCATCCAACCAACGTCGCCTCGTAATAAATTTCCAACATATCCGGTATATCCCGTTAGAATCATTATTGAGCAATCGCCTTCAAATCGATTATTTGTATGTATGCATAGTTTAACGAAATTTTTTGGGCGTGTGGAGTTTAATCCAAGTACATATTGGATTTGCCGAAATTTCCAAAACTGATCTGTAATATACAAAAATAAACCTCTGGACATTCTCTGATATCCTAATTTTAATATGTTTCTGCAATAGATCAGAACGCATTCTCGCAACTCATTAAACGTATTCGATTAAGCTCGTAACTAAACTTTCCAACTTTTAGAAACGCCTTCACAATAGTAGGTACCTAGACATTTTTGTGCAATTAAAAAATCGTTAAAAATGTCATTTGTATTTGCTTTAATATTAAAATTATTGAATATTAAATTGCGATTGCCCATTTATGTAAAGAAAGCAATTATTCCCCATTTTTTCCTTGAATAATTTATAATGTGCTTATACAAGCTAATTAAGCGCACTTTCCCATTTCACATTCCATCACAATCGACCTATGTCGCCACCCACAACTTTTCAAATGTTTCTTGCCTTTCAGTAATGTAATATTACATTTTTATACTAAAGAAATTAATTTCCTTCTTTATTTACAAACATACAATCGCGCAAATAATCCTGCATGTAAGTAGTATGTCACCATGCATATATATGTAATATCCACTCCTCAACAAACACAACATATACATATATATTTCCTAGTTAAGTTGATAGTTCTCACAGGTATATGTACTATATTCTAGAGTATATATAAATAATTGTATCTATGTTCGTGCGTGTGACCCACATTCCGCATACGTAAATCCTTTGTCCTTCCGCCGCTTCCACAATTCCGCTATTGTTTCATTTTATTCTTTCACTTTATAATAACTTAACATTTTTTATTAATATTTAATTAGGTTTTATGTGGCTTTGGCTTTTCTCTCTCCCTCTCCCTCTCCCTCCTCGCACTCAGGGTATGCGCACGGTTATGGGAATAGGCAAGTGTCCTTGCACCGTAACTAAGTGCACGCTTTGTGGCGTAGTCATGTGGGTAACGGGGTATAAATTTGAAACCTCTATAGGAATATTTTAATAAGCACGACTATGATGAAATATACACTTTCCATATTTATGTATATTCGGCAACGTTTTGACCACATATTGTGTAACATAATCGCTAACTCCATTCAAGATCTCTTTTAAAGTGGAGCATAAAATATGTAGTAGAAGTAAACAAAAATATATGCTTTTCAGCTTAATTAGTAGCTGCGACGTATTTATAAATTATGGCTACCACTGGTTTGGAAAATAAATCTCTGACCGTCATTTATTTGTTTATGCGTACTGGATTGCATTGCTGTCTTAATCAATACAGATTTTGCGAAAACCTAGCCCTTAGTCGTTGAAAATTTCCTTGGAGSAAACTCAAATAATATACGTTAATATACATATTGCTACCATAGGTGAGGAGATTGACGCTTTGGCTCCTTTTCGCCGAAACCTTAAACTATACGTAAGGTCTTTTTGGAAACATTATAATGACATTTCATAATTCATAATGATATTTTCAGAAACTGATTCTCATTTTCTAAAATTGTTGTTTTCCACTCACTTCCTTAAGTTTTCGTTTCTTTAAACTCATGAGTATGTGAGTATTTTAATCAATTTCCAGATTCAATATTTTGCAAGACTGTGAATTCATGCATTTTTTAGCTAAAAATCTAAATCCTGACATATTTGATATATAATCGGTAAAGTAAACAATTGAGAACTACTTAAATGTTTCAAGAACATGCACGTGGAAAACGTAGAACTAATAAAGTATGTCGGCTCTTAGGTCGTTAGCGGGGGAATCGAGGTCTTGGAACAATTCTTCTCAATAATTATTTTTGGCAAACGAAGCCTCACCAACTCAAAACTTTACGAACGTATTATATATAGTTATTTGTATTAAAGAACTACACGAACAAGTAAATAACATGATGTTAGTACACGCAGAGTCCTTCTTCATTAGTACATGTACGACGAAAAAAACCCCGATCGTGGCACCAAACATGCTGCACCTTGATATGGCGTCTATATTTTCATTTCATATAATGTAGCGATACTACCTTATACTAAGTACTAGACACATAGCAATATCAAAGGAGCATCATAGTAATTGACGAATAAATTATTTTTCAAAGCACTATGCGGCGAAATCGATATTTTTTCTGTATACTTAACCAAACTAACTTTTTTCGAGAAAATCAGTCATGGAAGAAATGTAATATCTTCGTTTTTCGAAATTTTATCAAAGTTTTCGAGAAATAAAAATAAATCAGCTTACTTATTAATTTATCAGCTATATAAGCTTGGCCGAAAAATGTTATACACCATTGAAAAAAAAAAAGGAAAACGTAGATGACGTCTATATTTTCTTTTTTAACTACTTACCATAATTAATAACAACGTTTTTCAATAAGCTGATTTTCGGATTTCCGAGGAAATATTTAGATTTTGGTATCTAACTTTGAAAAACCAAGATGTTGTTGTTGTGGGGTTAATGCATTGCCTGGACGAGTATTGTACAGTGTAATCGCACGAATCGTAATATACTCGTGAAGAATTTTGATTTCTATGAGTAGACGAATGAATAAATATTTGTTCAAAAAACGAAAATTCCCTTTATTTTTTAACAAACAGTAGTGCCGTTAGTAACAAATATTAAGCAAAACTTCGACGAAATGCCGTCCATATGATCTAGATTCTGATCCTGATGATTACAAATCGAATTCCCTACAGGGTTGCTGCATGCTTTGTGGGCGTATTCGAAAATGTGGATTTTGTATATTTATACTTATAATTATGACTTGTGTGTACAACAGTTTAAAAATTCAATATAATGAAATTAACTTAATTGTTAAATATTGTAATTAATTTATGAGCAATAATTGACGTACGAAAGGCATTAGAATTACATAAGAGCACACCCAAAAGGAAACGATTTATTGAAATATATAAGTATAGTCTATATAAGTGGCAACAAAAGTATAATAGTCTGCGTATGTGTATATGTGCGTGCGAGCGAACCGCTTGAGGCAACATCGATTAAAGGTACCCGTCAAAAGCCCCAACATTTACACGTACTAAATGCTGGCAATTATGCACGAGCGCCTGTCCATAAGTTGCACTATGTTTTAGCGGTGCATGACATAGCAGAGACATAGACTCTGAAATTTATGGCAGCTAGTTTGGGAGTGTAAATAACAAATTACATTTTGATCTGGCCAAAACCGTATGATAAAGCAAAATATCGAGTTTCGCTAACTATCAGCTCTGGACTGTAATAAATAACATATGAATAAGTTATGGCTATATATTATCGAAGAAAAAGTGTTGGCAAAAATGGCAATTAGATTTTAAAAACCATTCATCAATTTATGTTTACTATGCCGTTGGCGCCTATTTTATTTAGGAACTCGTTTGGAAAAGGGAGGGGTGCGAATGCTCTCCCCTATAATTTAGGTGTATTTGCCATTTTGTTTTTGTTATGATAAACTTCTCAAAATTCTCACATTTCACCTCTGCTCTTTTGTCAGAAAAATCACATGTAAAAGGAATACCAAAATAATCCAGTTGAAAGTGATGTGACCGAACTCTTTGGTTTAAGTAAYGTTCGTTTGTTTTGCAAGATGTCAAGGTCATCCTGCACAACACATAGCTGGCGTATATTTATTTCTAGAGGACTTTTGGTCTGCGGATCAATGCCCGGCTTCCACTAAGTCAAATTGTATGACAAAAACATTAGATATATTGACAAAGTGTTTACACTGTTTCGTTACAGTAATTCAAGCACTTTACACCATCATAATTGACAATATAGACACTTGGTTCATTTGGTTCTAAAATAGTTGTCACAAAATGCTACACAAGTAATAAAAAAGCCGATTTTATCAGTTTGACTATGACTACTGAATTTGGGGTGCAAAGCACTACGCATTAGATAAGACGTTGACTTTAGGGAACCCTACATAAGCCAATGTGACTTCGACTACATGCCTTATAACTTGGATCACTGCTCCGTGGAATCTATTCCCAGCAGCACCTTCTCCAAGCATACTATTCCGAGAGATATGTGGAACGACGTCGCTGAACACCTAACTACTTCGTCGAAAACTAGCCTTAAATGAACTTCTAAGAAAAGGCACCCTTACCCCAACTTCTTCTGGATAAGAACGAGCAGCGGTTCCCCTCTCTTTATGCATTCGCACATTGGATCTATTGGTTCTGCGTGARCTCAGCAAGGGTTTGCCAGAAATCAGTACTTTTGGGTTTGCGAAAGTTTTCCAATAGGCGATCATGAGGAAAGGCAGGGAAGATGATGTAAAAACAGGCAGACACTTTCTCCTCTAATATCCAGTATCCGCCATACTTAGGTTGAATCTCGGTTGACCTAACTTTTACAAAACCCCCGAATTGGCTGAATTGATATTGTACGACCAACACATTTTTGATCTAAGCGTGTTTCCGATATGCAATGGCCTTTCTGATCCATATCTAGAATTTCCGGTCATCACAATGTACAACTTTAATATCACAACACTGTTTCTTATGCATTTCACCCGCGTGTTGGAAGCTCAAAATGGAGAAAAAATTGCCATTCTCTAATATGTTGAATGTATRCTAGCTAACATCTGCTAATATTCTAAAACAAGTTACTATTGCAAATATCCGCAAATTTCTCAACTCTCGCTCACAAGGCGCTAATAAAAATCGCAGCTGTAGCTGAATTACAAATAGGCACTGCCTACTCACCTCACCACTTCACCACATATAACCTCACACACGCGAGTGCAACTCACACAGGACAGTAAATCTAGCAACGGCACAACCGTTGCAAGTCTCGCTGGCTACAGTTAGTTGGCAATGCACCAATACAACCGCAAAATTACTTTGTATCTGGAACTTAAGTACCACAAAACTATAAAATTTACAACGCAACTACTCAACTCAGCGCGCCAGAAATGTAAGTAATAAAATATTAGTGCGCTGGACCTGCTAGCGGTGGTTGCGTTTGTGTTGGTGGGCTTCTGGCATGAGCAATTGGTGTCGGGGGTGATGGGCGCAAAGTGATTGGGTATATCACACACGCACAAACACATGTGGGGTTATTACATATTGTGCACAGTAATATTGTTGGTTTTGTTATTTTTGTTGTTGCACTGACCAGTCGCAGGATATTGGTCGCCGCCGGTTGCTGAGTGCAACAACGGGCATGTGGCAGCAAGTGGATATAGGTGGGGGGTGTATGCTTCTGCGAATATGTGTGCGTGCATATGTTTGGGTGTATGAGTGCAGTTGCATTTTCAGTCATATAAAAGTTTACTTCCTTTCGTATTGCCTTCCTTTGCTTCTCTCATCCTTCGAGCACGAATCTCCATCGAAAATTTCTTTGTTGTTGTTGTTGTTGTTGTTGTTCTTGCTTGCCGTTGCTATGCAGCCCAAACTCACGATTACGCGGCCAAGAGCGTGTCCGCTGGCCGGTCATAATGTGTTGCAAGTAAATAGCGCAGTCGCTGGGCCGCCGTTAATGCAGCAGCCACGTCGAAACGTCATGTGATGCATGCAGCATGCCACACGCGTTGCAACAATGTATGCACACACATTTACATGTATAAAAACCCATATATTAATATGCAGTTCAGTGTGTGAAACTTGCATTGCTTTCATGCAACTCAATCCAGCGCGGGCTGTCCGCCTACAGTGTTGCATTCGGCTGCCCCGTTGCAAGTGTATTGGCGTTTAACCCTTGAGTCAACACCGCTATACTTCTCTTTTACTTTAGCAGATGCATCAACTGTATGCGAGCAAGTTTTAGCATTGTATATTTGTATGCAAGAAATACAGGCGGACGTTGGTGGCATGCGGCATGTGGCAGACACCCACGCGCAATCGTAACAAGGATACCAATTTTATGTGCATTCCATTTTCATTACTTTGCTTTGCGAAAAACAATACCGACGTGACTARCCGTAAGTGCGCCAGCATTTGTAGGTGTATGTGTGCCGTAATGTAGACTAGCTGTGGTGTTGGGTGCGCATGTGGCGAAGAGATTGCATTACTTTGCTGCAGCTAAAAGTAATAAAAAGGAAAAATGCTTTTAAATGCAATTGATTGCGCTAAAATGTTTCAAATGTTAATGCAATGGCGCAGCCCAAAACCGTCTCTAATCCACACACAGAGTAGATATTAGCCAGTCAAGCTAGTGCCTGCCACAGCTCATTGGCTGGCTAGCGTCCTAGTTGAGTAGGCAAATGAAAAGCGCTGGATGGCAGCGGGTATTGGAGCCAACGATGAATATAATTTAATAGATATGCGCTCACACACATACACACACACACATAGATGAATGCATTTATAAGACAGCGGATATAGCGTTGCAATAAAAGGAAACATTCCAAGATTTTAGTATATTCAAATGCTGTAATTAAAATACTATGCTTTTATATGCAATAAATGCCGGCAAATGGAAATTGAAACTAAATTGATTAGTTAGTGGAAAAAATGATGGCATGATGTAGCAGTTCTTGCAACATAGTTGCATTGCAGGATATTAAAATCAATTTGAAAATGAAAAACTTCTTTTTATCGGCGACTGATACGGAAAGAACCTTCACCTGGAAGACAGTCCTAACGAAATTTATTAAAAACTATAACTGCAATGGTTTATTATTTTGAAAGGTGGTAACTTTTCGCAGCAGATTTACATATGAGGTTATCATTAGTTGAGGCTAGGTTGGATTAAGTAGGGTTGATCCTTGTACGAAAAGTAGCGACCAAGCCGTGTTTTGGTTGTTGAGCAGCTGATGGGAAGTCCATAGGTCCAGTGCTAGAGTCCAAGGGAGCATAGTAGAATGAAGTTGAGGTAAGAGAGTCCTCCCTAACAAGCTCAATAATCATTTAGTTTTCGACGTTTTTGACCGGCACCCATACAAGCCTAATACGGCAGAAGATTGATTCTATTGCTAATGAAGTCACACACTCCTTGACGCAGCAAAGCAAATATAGCAGCCTTTGAAGAAAGCTGCACTTCCGAGCTGTACATCCTTTATGACAGCCATATCCCCCTGAAATACACTACAGTGTCCTGCTATCCTGAAGCATGGTTGATGGAGTACTCCCTACAAAAGAATTCAGGCAATTGGAAGAAAAATAAATCGACTCAGAACCAACTTGTGTGACAGCGGAAACCAAATCAGARGGAGTCACCACTATCACTCCGCGCGCAAAACCCAAGGACAGTATTAGACAAATGTTTTTTATCATCAAATCAAGGTGGTTTCCTACCTTGATGTTCAGCCCAACACAAATTTTTGTTCTCTCTTAATGAGAAATAGGCCTCAGAGCTACGAGGTGTCATAGTATAATGAGCTTTCGTTCCACTTCCACCGTACCCTTTGTTGTTTTCAAAATTGTTACCCATTGGACCATGGGTATGATTTTGTTATTCGCAAGCCATTAACGTGTTTGGATTCAAGGTGGCATAGAATGAGTCATTAATTTATTTTCAATTAAATTTAATGCTTTTACTCGTGCTTCACTAGACAACTTAGACGAGTTAATGCTATTCAGATGTAGGAAACTGAAATTATAATGCATTCTTCGGTATTCCATAAAATAAGTCTTCATATTTAGTGGTACTGGAGTTTATTAACATAAGACCGATTTATCTCTGTGCTGTTCTTTGCAATTATGAACTCAATGGTCCAAGCTTTTTATAGCTCTCTATAATACCTATATGTAAGTCAGATCGAAAGTGTTCAGCCAAGACATTGAAGACGGGCTGTTAAAACTCACGATCTGAAAACAGTTCTCAAAAGTCTCGTGCTGGAGACYACCTCGCGTAATTCCATCATATAGYCTTGGCTTCGGGAACATATAAATTAATTGTTTTTGGTGCGAAGTACGAACTCCTGAAGCTAAGAATATTGGTTCATATATAATGTATATATGTAGTATGTATATATAYAATATGCATAACCTAATAAACGTGCTCCTAAATATTCATAAATACAACTCTATAGGCATACATACATAYGTTGGAATTAATATTGCAAACGGCAGTTGCGGCAATAAACGCTCTTAAAAAAGTTTTATAGCCAAGTTTTAATGAAAAATTATATGCCCTCTTATGGATGTGTATGTGGCATGTAGAATGTAGCGACGCGTCATCAGCGCGACATCGAGCACACTTTCATTGCCGCCGCTTTAAGCGGCTTCAAGTGGCAATTGCTAAATCCAAGACTCCGCTGCTGGCTGTGCATTATGGGTGGTGTCACATGTACTGGCACCCACACACACACTTTGTAAATATGAATTGTCTGCAGTTCGCGGGCTTATTTTCAGATTTCCTGTTTGTTGTTGCATTTGTCACATCCGCTGTTGTTGCTGTGGTAGTTTTGTAAATAGCTATTTTTTTTTTWATTTTTTYCACCAATTCAAGTTGGTAGCATGAGAAATGAGCAGAGATTATTATATTTCGCCACTTTCGATTTCCATTCAAGGGCGCCCGGCGCTGAGCTGAGCATTCTGCATTTGTGGCTGCAGACCCGTTAGCCATACTGCGTAGATCCACTTTTTTACATTTTTACGCGCTTTCCTCGGTATTAGGAGCATTTTATGTGCGTTCTTTTTAATAAATTACCAGCGATGGGGTGTTCAGTCGATGCTTTAATGGCTTCGACAACCGCTCGTATAACTTTTTTTATTATAATAAATATTTGTAATAAAAATATGGCAGACGGTGTATTTATATTTTATGAAATTTGAATACGGCAGCGGGTTGAAGGTGTTGCTAGTTGGGGTGTGCCGGCAACTTTGTGTATGTGTGTGTCCGTTGGCTAGTGTTCCCTGTGTTGGTCACTAATGCCCTTTGGTGGCGGCAAGTAATATTGTCAGCGTTCACATTATATAAATCAGGGTTGATTTTCCCGCTATGCTCGTCATTTAATGCTTGCGTTTTTTGCATCGCTGCATTTTATTGTATAAATTAAAAATATATTTCTGCTGATGTTAGACAAATTCGAATGACATATAATTCTTAGGGGTTGATTTTCGTATGTAGCAACAACTCTTGTAACATTTTCCGGTCGAGTTTCACAGTTAATTTATTTTATTTTGTTTTTTGTTGCTTTTGTTGTGCACATATTTTAGTTTTCTTTTGTCACATTTGGTTATTATATTCCAAAATTTGTGTGTGAGTTATCATAATTATTATATCATTGTTATTTGAGACAGTTGATGTGCGTTGCAACGTTTTTTGTTGTAGAGCAAGCGTTTGGTTAAGCCTAAGTATCGCAATATTAATTTGCAGATATGAAATCTGACTCGTTGTGTATAATAGTATTATATATACCATATCTAAAAAAAAAAAACCATTTAATGTGAGTCTACTATACGAACACTGTTTTGTTTCTGCAATATTTATTTTTGTTTTAAAAGCCTAACAATAAGTTRTAAAATCTTAAATCTACTTAAAAACTAGACTAGCTCAAACACGTGATTGAGCTGTTTTGGTGATGCTTTGCTCTTCTAAAGCATTAATCAGTTGGGTTTGCGTGTCTGCGGGTTTAGATATACATATATTTCATTCTGCTGTCCTCTACTTCTTTCTTTACCATAGGAATATCAAGATCTTTATGAATATTTTCATTACGCATGTACAAGGCGAACACGAGATTGTTCTAAGCATTTCCGATCGAAAACTTTGGAATATATCAGTATTAGTTGCACAGGTCATACCCCACAGTTGAATGCCATGCATCCAAATCCGTTTTATGACCACATTATATAAAAGCATTGTGTTGTTGACCAATTTAAATTTGGGTCTAAGACCTTGTACCCTGTAGTACGCCCTTGTAATTCGTTCATCAAATCTGACGTCTCCTACTTTACCCATAATTGTATATTTTTTAAATAAGTCGTCAATGTTTCATACAATTCTAAAGGTAGAATGTTTTTAATCTTATATAAAAGTCTTCATGTCACACCTTATCAAACTACTGAGCCACGCCTAGAAATAAAGCTAATAATACTCTCTATATTAATTATTTTCTTATTTCGGTAGTAATTCTATTAGCCCTATTGTGCCATGTTTCGCTCGAAACCCAAATTGGTGCGATGGTATTATATTATTTTCGAGGAGAAAAAGAGACATTTTTGATAGTAACACTTAATCAAATATTTTAGAAAGATAGGGTGGAAGACCGATTGATCTATATGAAGACGATTGTGTTAAGTCTTTCCCAGGTTCATCTATGAAGATAATCACGACTTTTTCCATGATATTGGATAGTACCGAAACTTAGAATTGCATTAATGAGCAAAGAGAGCAACTCTACGGCAATAATTGGAAGCTCAACTAGCATTTTCGGGGTAAAATTATCATGATTTGACGACTTTTTTGGGTAATTTCTTTTACGATCCTAATAATTTCAGAAGGTCATACACTGGCTATAACCCACGTCTGGGATGATCTTTCTTTCGCTTACTTTTTGGAACGCCTCTAGAGTATTGGAGAGTTTTCACGTCATGAATAATGGTATATTTTTTGCAATTTCTACTCGACATCGTTTTTGCAAAAGATGTATTTTTTTTGGTAGGAGTTTCATACCCAAAACATTAAATCATTAACCAAGTCCTACATTTTGAAAAATCTAAGATTTAGATAGTATGTATAATCAAATTTCTGATATAATATATGCTAATATTACTTAACGTGAACCTAAAATATACACCCTGACTTAGGAATAATAAATTTGGCACTCAAAAAAATATTTCATATTTAATATGATACTCTGATAATTCACTGCAATATTACTGCTCGCTTAAATTAATCAAATTCCGCCATCTTTACAACAAATTCATAACTTTTCWCTTTTATGCACATTTATTATATTTCTTTCTGTTATTTTGCTTGATTGCATATTTGAATATTCTAATGCAAAAACGCACCCTTAGAGAGATACGAAGCTTCGCGCTTACTTTCAGCTGAGGCAGCAGTGATAAATATATGTGCATAAAAATACAAAATACACATAGCAAACAGCACATATATAATTTCACAAAGAATAATAATACAAAAAATACAATTTACAATATGATAAATATGCATGAGCGGCTCTTACAAGAGCACAAACAAAAGCTATACGAGTATATACATACATATATTGTATCTATGTATATGTCCGTAAGGGTATAATTTATGAATATATTTTATTGAGTGGCGCAGATATTTTATTCAAGAAACAGCAAAATAATGCCACTAGAATAACATTAAAATAATAATAAATGAATAATATGCGCATAAGATACATATGTAAAGTGTATACAGAATATAAAAACAAAAACAAAAAAAAACCAATAAAAGTAAAAAATCAATCGCTGAGGCTTACAGCCGCGCCAACCCAGTGAGTATTTGAGTGTTTTAAAGCCACCCATAGGCAAGAAATCATGGCATATTAATTCAATACCAGGGTGGTACTCGAATGTATATGTATATCTGGGTAAGGGTGTGTGTGTCTGATRAATTATACACTTATGTGATTTTATATTTGTACCAGATCGTAAGGAATTAAAAATTAAACAAAAATCTACTACAAATTAATAATAWWTACATATGTATATAGTGATCGGGACCGAATAATTTCTTCGGAAATTTCTCAAATGAAAAAGTTTTTCATACAAAAACTTTGTCTAATAGTTCAATTTACATTTCAGCTATTCGCTGCAGTGGTCCAATCTGAATAATATATATAGACATTGCAGCATTGTCTTGAATAATAATCCATACCAAATTTCGTAAGGATGGCTCATCRAAGAAATGAATTTTCCATTCAAGGAATTTATTTTGTCCACATTTCCGACAGTGTGTCTTGCTCTTCCACGCCCACTTGTTCACATATCCTGCGTCCTTGACAGCGACACACTGCGTGCAAACAGCTCAAAGCATAATCACAGGCGCGCCGTTCTTTGCCACTCTCTTCCAACCTACAACAACACCAATGCCAGTAATAAAACCGCCTTTATGGCCGCCCCTACCCCCGTTAAACTCTGTCAAGCAATTGCTTTGTAAGCGAAAACGTTAAATTTGTTATTTCGCAACAACACACACATGTACATTAGAGTGTATATATGAATGTGTGCAGTATAGGCAATATTTAATAAATATCATTAAGTTTACATTGATTGCAAGCCTTGAAATTTATGCAAAATTACACTGCGAAGTGGGTGTCCCGCGCGCCTCACGTCCCGGTGTGGATGAAGAATTATTGGTTTTATGACATTGCGTCGAACTTCTTATGGCTTTGGTGGATTACTAAAAGACATCCCTCGGTGCGGTGTTCGGTAGATGAGTGAAGAGTCAATTTGTGGCAAAATAATTTAAAATGAACCACGATGTTTGTATGTTTAATGTATAAGTATAGAATATATTTAAATATGGTTTGTATGTATGTATATATATATATGTATGGATATGTGTATGTATACATATAGAAAGTGAAACAGTAGTAATTTTTACGAAATTACTGCTGCAAAAGGGAAATTAATATTTAATTATATGCCAAATAGAAAGTATAAACTAGATTCTTATACAAAATTTCATTGCATTTAATTAAATTAAATTTTCTAGCAATAATTAGATTTCCGATATACATTCTTTTAAACTTTCTATGGTAAAGCTTTTTGAAATCTTTTCTTTTTTTTCTCTTTAATCCAACCCATATTGAGCCCATTTCAGCAGCAAAATATGTATATAAGGATAGGGTATATAATACATTTTTTTTTGTTTGTCATATTTCAATACTTTATACCTTTGAGTGTAACACCTAGTACAAAAAAAAAAAAAAATGTATTTTATACCCTACTATATATATAACATACTAGGTGTTACACTCAAAGGTATAAAGTATTGAAATATGAAAAAAAACAAATTATTATATACCCTATCCTTATTTACCAGATGTTCGATAAGTTTTGTCGTTCGATAAGAGGGGATGTTGCAAAAGAAGGACGTCCAAAAAATTGCGTCAAAACCAAAAGCCAAAGTACAGAATATGGTTTTGGAAGATCGTCGATTGACTGATAGAGATCTAGTAGAGGCTCTACACATCTCAGGCTGTAGCCGTTCAGTTCAATGAGTTCAATCAGCTCCATCAGTT
The DNA here is from genome assembly GCF_001853355.1 of Bactrocera latifrons. NCBI lineage: Eukaryota > Metazoa > Arthropoda > Insecta > Diptera > Tephritidae > Bactrocera > Bactrocera latifrons. The sequence goes on along the minus strand of NW_017536990.1, from coordinate 426,006 downwards.
TATTTTAAATGCGGTTTTTTTCGCTTTTGCTTAAATGATAACTAAAATATAAATTTCCAATCATCATGAAATCGAGTTTTAGCAGGCGAAAATTGAAGGTAAGATTAGGATTTTTGTAAATTTTTCATTTCAATTTTTTTATCGCAGATCGTTCTACGGAATACCTTTAGTTTACTGAGTTTTTGTATTTAAGTTTCATTTACTTAGAAGGAATGAATAAGTGCAACAGTGGATGATCTTTTTTTAGCTCTTTGTATTCTTGAAGCAGGCATATATATAAAATTTCAAAATAAACGTTTACTTAGTACATGGGGCTGGATGGTGTGTGGCTCAGTTTAGCAGAGTTAAAGGTCCAATGTCAGAATTAAAATCTCATTCTATTTAATTCTTATTTAATTCTGCGTTTTAGAGAATTGTAAAAATTCTCCATTATGTTTTCTCAATAACTGTAAAGCTATTAGGAGTCCTAAGAGACATATGTATGTATATGTTGACATACAACAATATCGTTCCATTTGTGGTAATGAGGAGTGGGTAACTTACGACAGCGTCAACGGTCATGGTTCAATATGGTAAAATTTTTAATTCGCACCACTACTATCAACAGTTGAACTGTCAAAAGGAAACCAACGCCTAGAAGAGGTCAGCTTTGACCAATAGGAAAGGATGAAAAGAATTGTGTTCCATAAATCCACACATATCGACAAWGACTCTGGGTGGTTAACTGCGAGGTTCTTATACAAACACTGTATGGTTCGAACGCAACAAGTTACTTCGGTTTATGGTAAGTAATTTTGCTGTTGAAAAATTTGTGAAAACACTTTGAGACCACATACACAAAATTCAATTCTATTATATACCTCAGTATAATAATATAAAAAATTGGTATACRTTTGGGTCAAAGATACAAAAGTGAGTTTTTAGTACCAAAAATACACCGATTTCGTAAAGTTCAACCACAAATACAAGTGCTATATTCCATATCAAAAGACGGTTTGGCTTCTCGCATAATGCAGATAGTAAGTAACGGAATAAAGGGTTGCATATGGTGCCATACGAAACGTGAACTACCTTATCTTCTGTATCCATTTTGTGATCCAATACAAGAAATATTTTTACTGCACACACCCAAGTGTCTAATTACCAGCAGTTAGCACTGCTTACTAATACTCTCATGCCCACCTCGTCCGCTTTTGCGAAAAAGCCAAAAAAAAAAATTAAATTGAAATTATAATAAAGGAAAATGAACATAAAAATAAAATTGAGCACTTGCGAAAAAAGCGCATTCATCACTGCTTAATAAACAAAAGTAATAAAATTGCCGACTAATCTAAGCAACAATAGAATTTACTGTAAGAAAAATTTGCATATGCAACAATRGACTGCAGCAACAGTAACAACAACAGCAACTGCAATAATTGCAATAATAATGCGAAGACCGTAGTAATTACAACAAATGTGATTACAGAGCGGAAAAAAAATAAAACATAAAAAAACAACTGAAGAAAAAATGATTTTAATTCAAAGCAATTTCCGCAACAAATGCAATGCCCTCCAAACGCGCAAACAGGAAGCGGTTGCAGGGGAGGAGAGCGCGTATGGCAAGGGAATCACAAAGTCGCCATTACTTAGCTAGCATACACACATGTATGCGCTAATACACACACGCACTTACACATAAGTATATACATATTTATTTTATTTGCTRCTTTGCAGCTTATTTTGTTATATGTATATTTTTTAGGAATTGTGCACAAAGTGAAGTGAGAACTCATTTATGATTTAATATTCTCCTCCGTGCATACACACATACACATAAACATATTTGTATATACTTACATATGTGTCTGTGTGCATAATTTTAATGTGCAGCTTTTAGGTGTGTGCTCGCGCTAGCTTTTTGCACTTTGCTTCGCCGCCTCTACATTCACTCACACTCGCGCGCTCATACATACATTAGTTCAATAATTTCGTTGACCGCACGTTCATTCATGCATTTAGTATGTAGATTTTCTAAGACACTCACTTTTGCTAGTAGTAAGTCGCCGATTCACAAGTTCGCTCTGGCCAAGTTGCATGCGAGAAATTAGTGACACATGGGGATTTCCGGCCGAACTGTGCGCGGTGTGCCTTGCAGCTTTAACTACTACTTTGTTGTTATGCTTATATGAATTAAATTGTTATTTTTTTTTTTTTTTCAAAGTCTGACTTTCACCTATTCCTCAATTAGGAGCGATTAACTCGTGTTTCTTTAGGTTGTAGTACTTCACCAGATATGTTTTATTTTTGCGATTCACAAATTGTTAATTTAACGATTCAAAAATAATGCTATTTTTTATATATATTTTGTTATGTATTATTTTTATAGGAAATTGCGAATGCCTACCGACACCTGTGAACAGTAAACTGAAAATTTGCCTAGAAGAAAAAAATGTTTCTCTGTACAAAAGTTCTTTCAAAGGATAATTTTAGTCTCACCATAATGTCCATATACAGTATATATGTACTTATTTAGGTAGAATGTACATATATACAACTTCTTTATATATAAAAAGTGCATGTCACGTTGTTTGTCCGCGACGAACTCCTTTAGGTAAAATTTAGCAAACTGTGTTCAGTTCGAACCAACATAGAAGATAGTATAGTAAAAACAATTAATAAATAAAGAATATAGTGAAAGCTTTATTGAATGAACGCCCTTCGTTATTTTTTCTAATACAAAAATTACTTGTATGAACATATTCAAAATTAAAGCTCAAGTACGACTCAATTTTTCTCAAACTCTTCGTGTATTTCGATAGTTATTTACTTTTTCGAAAGAAGATTTGAATAAACCAAACACTAGAAGAAAATGGAAAATCGTGGTTTCCATGTGCTAAAAGTAATACCGTGTTCGAGAAAATATATCGAAACATCTAACATGGTAAACGTAACTCTGAAATGAGTTTATGTAGTGATTATTATCATAATCTCAAGACATTAGGACAATAAGCCGAAATCGGCCCAAAAAACCACGACCACTTTATTTTGCTAAAATAACCAGCCTTACAAATCAAACTCTGTGTACTATAGATTTCCTACATTACGAGATAATAATTTGGTCAGACATCCGACATGTGTCCAGCTACACATATCTCTAGGTAGGTGCACAATACTTGAGGAGTAACCTATTTTTTGGAATTTTATAAGCATATACTGCGTTTCCATTTGATTTTCAAGCCCATCATAAATTTACAATTCCCTCCAGTCAAAAGCATAAATTTTCACAAATAAGTCACAATAATCAAAAGCCGCCATAGCAGCAAGCCATTCATCAAATTCAATCACACAGCCTCCAGAGCACACATTCTGCTGTATGAATGAAAAATACACGTTTACTCGCATTCATTAATTATCTCACCTCGACGACTGTTTAAATGTCGATTTGTATGTAAAATGTTACTCACATTCAGCTAAAACGCGAAGTAATCAAATACTTTAATACACATGCATAAATCAACTGCAGCAGCCGCCGCCGCTGCCGCTGCTGCCATAGTCACTGCCACTACTGCAACGAGTATTGCCGTTGGATTATTGCGGCAGCCGCACTTCGCAGTATCCAGTGCATTGCAATGGATTGCATCACATCCTCTTGTTAAGTGGAAATTATACAGTAATAAAAATGTTGCATCTACTTAGACGTACCGCAACAAGTAGCGCACCACCCCAAGGCTCTATGGCAACGTTATGTATGTAGGTGGCTCCGTGCGCTGACTAACGTACGACAATTTGCCTTTTACAAACATACATATGTGCATGCATGTGTGTCTGTTTGTATGTAAATGCATTGTAATTACGCCGCAATGCAAGCAGCGCAAGGAATTTATTTTATTTTCCACAATTACTGATAAATGCACGTGTGTATCTCATCTACTTACATTTTCGAGTTTGTGTGTGTGCGTAAAGAAGCGAAAATATATAGAAAGCAACAAAACATTGAACTACAAACATTACATATAATTTAAATTTAGTTTAATTGTTTCTCTCCAGTGTGCCTGCCACAAAGCTACGCGATTTTCTTTATTTTTTGTTTCTGCTCCTTTCCCCAGCCGATTTCCATATGCAAGTAGGCAGACAATATGTCACAAGTGACGCATTGTAATGTGTAGTCGACAGTGTTTGGGTTTGTTAAGTTTTCACTTGGTTACTAAAACGGTTGAGCTCCTATATTCCATCTAGGCACTATTGGAAAATTTCTACATATGTATGAATATTTTTATTTTTTTATTTATTTGAAAGAGAAATAATTATAAATAATCGTTCCACTTATAGATGTAAAGCACTGGCTGCCAGGGCCTTCAGCTTATGTTATAAAATCTTAGTCTATTATATTCACATTTGAGATCGATTTGATTAACGTAAATTTAGATACAATAAAAAAGATAATTTTCAAAGTAAATGTAAATGGGTGCATGTATGTAACTAAACTAAATATTTAATTTGCAAAGCGAAATATATTTAGATATGATTTCTGTCATCAGCCCGTTATAGATATAAAGAAGGTTTTTTGTTAGAAAAAACATTAGCTCTGATTCGTTGAAGTGCCGGGCAGGTATCGAGGAGGTGGTAAATGTGAGATCATTTGATCCGCAGAACACGCAATTTGGTTTATTTACGCCATTTAAGATGTGAGCATGTGTAGCAGTTGTGTGTCCTATTCGAAGTCTTATTAATGTCYTTATATTTTTACAAGTCGCTTTTCCTGGGCATAAAGGCTTTGTTCCGGCAGGATTAGATTTTTTGTAGTGGTGATCGTGATTCTCTTACTTGGAATTCATTTACGTGTGTTTCAACAAGTCTGCGTATATCTTTATCGGTGAAATAGTCAAAGAAGTGAAGTGGTTGTTTGGAAGCTTCTTTAGCTTTTGTATCGGCAATTTTCTTGCCATAAATTCCGATATGGCTAGGCACCCACATTATTTTTATTATATTAAAGGTTCATTATTGGTATTAAATATAGCTTCAATTGCAGATCTACTGTCGGTGCATATAATGCATTTATTTCCCATTCGGGAAGCAAATTGTACTGCCTCAAATATTGCGGCTGCTTCGGCAGTAAATACCGAGCAGTAGGATGGCAAAGAACCGACCATAATAGTAACACCTAGCTGGTTTGTCACAGCAAACGTTGTGCTGGTGTCTGACTTGGATCCGTCCGTATAATACAAGTTCCAATCATCATTTAAGGACTCTAATACCGCATTAAACATTTGTTTGTACTCATTAATGCTGGTAGAATATTTTGGGTACTTAAGTAGGGTGTTGATGAGTGATGAATTTGGAAGCGCACTTGGAGGATACTCTGAAGTTTTAAGAAGTKATGGGGTGGTTACGATGTTCAGCTGTTGAATTAGACTTAAGCAACTCATAATAGTAGACGGCTTACGACTAGTCTTAAGATTTCGTATAGAACAATGGATTTGCGAAAATATTAATTCATTTCTGCAGTGAAGTAGCCTCGGTATAAGCATCATGGTGTTACGCATGGTCCGGTAGTTTATATGTGGTAATCCAGCTTCTGATAGACTTGCCTTAATTGGTGACGTAGGGTGCGTTCAAGAGCTTAATGTTTGTATTAGCGCAATGTCCGTAAATACAAAGTCCGAAGTCAATTTTAGATAATATTAAAGCTTTTGTTATATTGACAAGAGTATTTGTATGTACTAAGCAGTATTTAGATGATAAGAATTTAATTATATTCAATTTAGAAAAAATACTTACTCTAACATATTTACAATGCTCTTTGAAAGTTAATTCGTTGTCTAGTATGAATATACTAGATAGTAAGTTCTGCATCAGTCATTCAGAGTTGGAAGTTAACTGTGAAAGTAGCAATGTCCACTGAACTGTGTAACAATTCATATACTTGATGTTTAAGCAAATACTTACATTATAATCAACCGTTTTTTATTAAGTGTTTTTGAGAAAGAACCTTTCTATCACGAAATTAAAAACGTTTGTAATATAATCAGAGGTCGCTTAAGTCTTATAAAAAATGTTAAATGTTATTCTAAAGCAAAAACCTTTTCTGGTTATTTGGAGATATAGGATTCTTTATTTCGTAGGTGAAATAAATCTATAAAAAAAGAAGCCCGTTGAGCTTGTGAGGAGCTTATAATATGTTCTTTTGTTTTTTTTTTTTTTGGTTTTTTTTTTTTTTTTTTTTTTTTTTTTTTTTTTTGGTTTTTTTTTTTTTTTTTTGTTTGAGTGTTATTTTCGAAAATTACTTGACATGTTTATTGAACTTCGCTTCAAACCAATCAAGTTATTTTTTACACCACGAAGTTTGTAAAGACAACGTTGGAGACTCTATGTATTATCTAAATGTCAATCTGCCTCCCTTCAGTTCTTTAGAAATCAAATTAAATATACGCACACTTCCTTTGAAACTGATCTATCAAAACCAATACAAAGATCTTTTTATACTCTTTTATGCTATAAGAAATGCAATTTTAATATACCTTGGGTGCAGCTGAGGATAATACTTTTTAATCGATATATCGATGTCGAATGTCGGTTGATTTCACCGGGAATTTTGGGTACGTATGARTATTTCTGGCATAAAGAAGATCCTTTGAAAATTCTTCAATCACTTTTTGAAGTTTGTTTTCCTGACTTTTGAAAAAGAGGCAACAGGTATGGAATTAAGTAATGTCTACATTGAAAGCCTACGTACCTACATGCTGGTGATAGCAAAAACATCTTAGAGGTCCGCAAATTTTCACCACTTGCCCCACTGTATGCACCACCGTAATACGCTTGCCACCTTGGTTTTCTGCTGTATAAGTATTTTAAATATATGCCTCTATGTGTACATATGAATGTTTGTATATACAGATTGGTATATCATTCACTTTTCCTTCATTTGGAACCAAGTGTAAAGTAGTTAGTTGTAAAACATACAAAAATTCAAATTCCCAATTGTGTAAATTGCTATTAAAAGTGGCAAATAGTCGTTGGGAAAAAATTAAATTAAATGAATAGGAAAATTACAGCAACAACTAAAAACAATGTGTGTACAGCAAACTAAAGCAAAAACCGTCAAGTCCGTAACTATAATAGAAAATTTAATAGATACAATTAAACATCCGCCAAATAATAAAATTTTTAAATTGTGACTACAATGCGGCACAGTAGCAACAATAACATAACAACAACAGCAATGGCAATAGTTATGCAGTACAATGCAGTGTTGAAAAGAAATTAAATAGCAGTCAAATAAAGTTCCGCAAATCCCCCACAATGCGGCCGAAGGTCTACATACATGCATGCTTAAAAATGTAAATATATACATACATATGTATCACAGTGTATTAAAATGTGAACCCATGTATGCAGGTATACCGCATTTGAGGACAGTTGAGGCTTAAGCTGTTTTAGATTTTTTTTATTTACAAACTGCAATTTAATATATTAATGAAATTTGGTTTTTATATTTGAGCATTCAGTATTATACATTTGTTCTTATTTATAGAATTACACATTACTTGTTTCAAATAGTCAAAAATATTTTTTTTTTTTATATTAGAAGTTAGAAAGGGATAAATAATTTTTCCCAATGCGCTTTGTGCACTTTGCTTGTTCTTTGTATTAGTGTTTTTCATAATCCTGGCAATAGAGACCACTAGAGGTTCCACATTTTCATTTTTTCGGAATGCCAGTAGTATAGAAGGTAATGACTTGATTTCTGAAGGAAGACCGGATGGACCATCTGAGATGTAGCCGCGACTAACATTTGGAAGAGGTAATCTAAAAAAATATATTTCAAAGAATGGTCTTTTCTATGATAATGAAAATTCTCCATTAAATTAAAATTTTTTTTTTAAACGTACGTAGGGAAAGGAGGTACGCGATTAAATTCTGTGCAAAACTCCGTAAATCTACGACGAAGACATTTGATATGATCAAACAGGTTTACGCAAATGTTGGTTTAGTAAGACRTGGTGTGTTTCGGTGGCAACAAGCCTTTTTGGAGGGACGGGAAGACGTCGCTGATAAAGACCGGAAGAATGAGCAAATGCAAAGTGAAAACTATTCTCATTGTCTTTTTTAACATCAAAGGCATCGACCACCATGAATTTGTTCCTCCAGCGCCAAGTTTTACGTGGAAGCCTTCAAGAGACGACAAAGTTCCAGCTCACATCGCCTTTCTTGTGAACAGCTATCTAACCAAAGCCAACACTGCCCCAGCCCCTCTACAGAGAACCTCGATGAAAAAACATTTGAACCAGAGTTACCATATTATTGCCAAAAGACAAATAATATGGGTAACCAATAGCAGATTTTCAGCAAATTTTAGGAGAAAAAGTTTTGGTAATTGTTGCAGTTTTTTGGAGTCTTCCATCTACTTTTTTAAACCTAACAAAAATTGTGGACATACACAAAAAAATTATTTTTATTAAATTTAGTCACTTTAAAAATTTTTGTTGTGTGTTTTTAATGGAAACGCGAGAGCTATGCAATTTAGTATTTCAATACATTCTAAGTCTTTCAAGAGCTTTTGGATTATAAACTCTAATGACATGTATTCCCCAATTATTTTAAATAATGAAAGTTAAAGAAAGTAGATATGGTAGAAGAAGGGTGAGAATAATGAATGCAAATGCATACAACAACGAGTCTACTATTTCATTTCTCATACCACTCGTTTTTTATTTATTTCATCCACGGGCAACCACCTATTATTTCTCTCGAATATTTTATTAATTTCCATTAGCAAAACGGYTATACTTGCTTCAAACTCTTAAAACGCTAAAAAGCTTGCAAACTAAGCTGAAAGGCCTCTGACAAAGAGTGGCAACACTCAAACTGTGGCAACACACTTCAAAACAAAATAAAATGATTTGAGCAAATTTTAATTGTGCAGTTGTAAAACATTTCACGAATGCACTAATTACACCGTTCATGCAACAGATGCCAATACCACGGCTAACGAGCGCAACGCTAACAAAGTAGCCTTCTGTACTCATACACACACACATAAAACACTCGGCAAGTGTTAAGCTGGCGTGATTAACTCGCCAGCCATTCCCGGTGAATAAAAGGAAATTAAAAGAAAACAAGTAAATCAACAAAAAAAAAAAAAACAAGAAAACAAAAATACAAGCAATATAATAAACGAAAAAATTGCCATAAAATTAATAAAAGGCGCAACTTTGTTGCAGTGCACCACACGACAACAGCGACAAAAGCTTGGTGCAAAACAATTTGCAACATTGTTGCAAAGCTGCATTAATTTGAGTATAAAGTAAAATGTAAAATATGAAAGAGTGCACACACGCACACATACACACACATACATTTAGGCATTGGACAGCGCTAAAAAGTGAACAACATAAAACTTTTACTATATTAATACAATAATAATTTGAAATTTAACGACTTTTGATTTTTATCTCGCCGCCATAAAAAGTGAGTGCCGCCAAGTTGCTGTTATTGTTGCAATAAATATGTATATGTGTGTGTGTACACAGTGTAATGCACTTTGCAAACTTAATCGCCGTTCGTCGCAAGTATGTGTTCGTACTTTTACACAAATTCTCGCAATTAAATCAAATATATAAAATTACAAACTGTCCACACCCCGTGGTGGGTAGCTCGTGGTGGTCCAAATACCACTAGTTACTTACATATGTAAAGGTTATAGCGTGGGATCCCCTCGCGCCGCATTGGAGTCGAAAGATTTCAGAAAATGCAAATATCGAAAATCATTGTACTGTATTTGTCTACAAACAGATTCTTTAGAAACATATTTGAGCATTTCTATTCTAGCTTTGCTTTTTCTTATTCATTAAAATATGTGGTATACCCAGAATCTTCAAATTCAATGGAAAATGTGGATTATCATTCGAGAAACAGTATACTCAGTAAGACGATTATGTTGACCATAAGCTAACCGAAGAGCGTGAAACACATTCTTTACAGAATGTGCGTTTTCGTAATAAAGTTCAACGATTTGTAAATGTAAGGCTTACTATGGTGAAATGCCAAGCAATACTGAAAAAAATTAACATCATAGCTTGATGGGTTGATACGCCTCAAGCATGATCTGTCAATAAAATGCAAAAAGTATCTCTACTTGGGTCACCCCCTAGTTACTTATGTTGTAAATGTAAATGTTTATGTTCAATACTAAGTGATTTAAACTCATGAAAAACAAAAGCAACGGTAACTTGTACTCGTACTAAGCCATAGTTGGAGTCATAAGAGACTATTAGAAAAGACCCGACGTTACTGCTGGGAAATCGTATAATTGTGCTCCGTTTGTACTCTTCACCCATTCATCACAAAGCTTAAAAAGTCAAAGCTATTAAAATGTTACTTTTATATTTATTTTTTTATAATTTGTTGCCACATATGACTGGCTGTTATATGTATAAATTKTTTATATTTCATATTCTCTCTAGCTTTTAACATGTTACTCCTCTCTTTGCTTTATACTCAGATACTCAGGTTTTTTTTTTATGTATTTTTGCAAACAGGAAACTACTTTGCATTTAATTGTCTTTAATGACGTGCAATATAAAAAGTTAAAATGTTGTGAAATTTTGATAATTGGCGAGCTGCAAAAAATTGCTGATACGGACAGACTACATACATGTGTATACGCTATTATATACAACAACAAACTTGCATACACAAAATTGAAAGCCTAAACGAAAAGGAAACATAWAACTGCATACAGACATGAATTTCTTTAATTGTTTTGTGAATGTTTTCATATTTTTTCATTGATATTTCTTCAAGAAACTACATATTSAACTCGACCGGGTCATTGCCGTTATACACACACATTTACTATCCAATAAGTGTTTAATGGCGCTTAATTGAAATGTTTTATTATTTTGACGTGAGATAAAATACCTTATTTTAAAGAATTATTAATTTTAACTAAATTGATATTTCACGACGATTTCATACTTTTAAAAATTCGGTCCGAAATTTTCGTCATAAAAATTAAATGACAACCGCTTTCATGGCTCATTAGTTTTGTCGCAACAGAAATGGCAAATAACGAAAGAATAGTACTTGTGAAAAACTTTTTTATTTTAGCTAAATACGAAATGCATATGTTTAGGAAATAACGGGAACGGGAAAGACGTGTTTTTTTTTAACTTGGCGTTAAAAGAAATAATACCTAATGATATTCATGAATTCTTGGCCAAAAACAGCACACTAACAATTCTCCAGCCTTCAATATTCACCTGACATGGATCCGTGTTACTTTCTCATATTTCCAAAAATAAACAGAACTTTAAACGGCCGTTGTTTAATAAGATAAATGAAACATGCTGTAAAAGCAAGAGGCTCTGCTAAAAATCGAGTTTGTGAAGTGTTTMGAAGATTGGAAATAGGGCTGTCATAAAAGCACAATAACGAAGCGCGCTATTTTGAAGAACGATAAAGCTAATATAGACGTATGAATAATTATATTTTTATAAGACGAAAATTCTCGTACTCTCACAGCTCGTAAATTTTGATGACAATAAGACTGCRTTGAAACACTTACTACGCAAACATTACTCCTTAATGGGGCTATATCCAATCGTAAGTCAGAGAAAGCGAATAAAAATAATGTGCATTTTACGAATTTAATGTAATTCAATAAAACGTGAATCGTTTGGAAAATATTTGGATTTCCTTGATTTCCTGGCCCACCCACGGGAGCACCTTYCGAAAAAAGTGTCTGGCGATGAGGAAGATTATTCTTTATTATTATAAGTGAGTACAGGTAATAATAGAATACTAGTAAAAATGTTCACAGAGAG
>NW_017536990.1:400473-413529 GCF_001853355.1 Bactrocera latifrons | reverse complement strand
CAAGGCGCTTAATTGTTACAGGAGCAACAAATACCGTAGTGGAAACCAATAAAATCATTCGAGAGGTCCATGGAGTGAATGTCAGCGACAAAACAGTAAAAAGATRCCTAAAAAATAACGGGCTCAAGGCTAGAGCAATGGTAAAAAATCCTCTCTTAAGTGACAAACACCGTAAGGCTTGTTTGGAGTTTGTCAAAAAATATGAACACTTCACAATCGATGATTGGAAGAGAGTGACTTGGTCTGACGAAACTAAAATAAATCGAATAGGATCAGATGGGCGTGCAGGGACATGGATTGATAAACAGGTTGGTTTATAGGAGCRCAACATATGCCAAACAATGAAAATTGGAGGTGGATCACTGATGGCTTGGGGCTGTTTTCGCGGAAATGAGCTGGGTGTCCTTCGGAGGATCGATGGTATAATGCGGGCCACAGACTATATTGATATTCTGGAGGACTCATATCTTCCAAGTCTAGATATATTTCGACCCGAACGTGGCCGAGGAGATATTTTCATGCAGTATAACGATTCGAAGTATACCGCAAAAGTTACCAAATCGTGGTTTGTGGATAACGGGATAAAACTGCTCGATTGGCCTCCGCAGTCCCCAGATTTGAATCCCATTGAGCACCTTTGGGCGATTTTAAAAAGAAAAGTTCTTGCTGAAAAGGATATTCCAAAAACGGTTAATGAATTGTGGGAGCGGGCCCTCCACGCATGGCAAAATATAAGCCCAAACATTTTAGACAACCTCATAAATAGTATACCAAAAAGTCACACAAAATATTGACCGAACTTTTGAGTCTACGGACAAAAGTGTTCACACTTATATCTTCTGAAAATTAAGTACTTTTAATACGTTATGTTTAAATTTTGGTATTAAGTTATTAGATTTGAAAGCAAATTTACTACTCTTTTAAATGTATACATTATTTTTCTGGTGTAMGGTGTCTAATAAAATTTCTAAGCTTTAAGAAAAATTTTGGTATTTTCGTGAACAGTTATGTCCTTTACTGTATGTATTTATAATCGATATATCAAAGCATTTKCAAAAAATGATTTTTCAAAAATCTYAAAAGGGTATAACACTATTGGCAATCAGGCCACTACTTTCAAAACTTACGCTAAGGTGTTATGTTCATGTTGCTACCATCCGCACTGATTTAATTTGATGATCCGCTAAATTTGTTTAAACGATAAAAATTTTAGCACGAAAATAATTGAAGCCAATTAAGTCATTAATGCATTATTACTCAATCTAATGCAAACACATAACGTTACACGTATGTACAGTTATTTAAAATCATATKTGTCTGTATATATAAACCAGAGAAGTGGCGCACACACACGTGCTCACTTTGCAGATTGTTTATTTAATATGCTACCGCACTGCCAAATTTCATTTGCTACACAAGTTTTCACACACATACATGCAAACGTACATGTGCGTGTGCAATAACTGTTTGCATTCTGTCAAAAAATCACCGCAGTTAAGCGCATTTAATCGGGCAAATCATTGAGTGCCACAAATGACATTGAACAAAATGTCAACAAAAACATTTGGCCACGCAATTGTGCACTCACAAGCGCAGGMGTACATACAACCACACCAACTATCCATACAAGCATACGATATGTGCGTTGCAATAAACAACTGCTGGCGATTTGTGTGAAAGTGTTGGAAAAAGGGTGTTAAATATGAATAAAAAATATATACTCATACATATATGTATATACATGTATAGGTACACACATACATAAATTTAGTGCATGCCATGTAGGAAATTTCAAATCAAATTTTATTGTATACCGTCAAAGGTTCAAACACCTCAAAACTTTCTTTGGAATTTTAAGAAATCCATGCTGAATATTTCAGCAGAAAACTGAGCTTTTTGACTGTTTGACCACTTAGATATATTTACAAATATTTATAGAAAACTAACTGACCCCGCTGCCGTTTTTCTTGCGTTAAATTATGTGGAATTCGTAAAATCAAGCATTCTAAACATAATAACGACAGATCCAACCTTGATCGGTATTTTTGGCAGCTAATATTGCGCGTACCCTTAAGGAATCCCAATTACCACAATTTGTTCAATGTCCAAACATTCGTGATGAGTTCATCTTTCGTGAATTGATAAACGGCAAATGGAATTGATATCAAACCACCGTAAGTATCAACCGGAATTGACCAATTTGCAATTCTCAGCGAATACGATATAAAATGTCTTCGGCAATGTCATTTTTGTTTATATCCCATGATTATCAGTGATTATCATATTCAAGCAGTTGTAATTACTGGCTYGCTTCTCCAAAACTTGCACACAMCTTATCATTCACAATACGCACTGACTCAAATGAAGTTGAACGAAGTACATTATTCAATAGCAATCGAATTTAGAAGCAATCKTTGATTTTTCGGGTAGATTGTGTAAATTCGTGCTAGTGCATTAGTTGAGAACACACCTGGATGTCCATCCACTGGTTGGCCTTGTTTTCTGCGTAACTATTTCTTCGACGATACATTCCATGTATAATGTCAAGGCAGTTCCGAATAGAGCAATGTTCTCGCAAACGGATCACTGACGAAAGTTAAGAAAAAACTCTTTAATGYTAATTTTTTTGCTGGCGGTGTTTCCACTGGCTGTACTGTATTCTTTAGACATTCTCCAAATTATTTTCAAGACGCACAACAGCTGGAAAATGTTCACGAATTGCTAAAGTAAATACCCTAMAAAGCGCTTTATTGCAGTTCACGTATCGATATATATATACATATATATATGTATAGTTCAAAACAAATAATCGTAATGTTGCTTCCTTTGGTGACGTACTTACAAACGTATTTTATCGATTTCACCAAACTGCAATACTCAACATTGATATGAGTTTTGAATGCGAATTAGACAATAATGGCGAATATAGCACGATCCATGTGTTGTTAGCTTCAATTTTCACTCTTCTTAATTGAGTACTGAATGTTCTGCCATTGTCGTCTGGTGGGCGACGCCGATAGATCCATCACTTCATCAGACATACAAACCGAAGTGGGATTRTGGTGGTCCATGAACCATATTGGTTTTCACCACTTCGTATAATACTGGATCTTTCTCTGCATCAGGAATTTCCRCAGAATTTATTTCATCAATTTCATCTGGTGGAACCACCATCCACCATCCAAAGAAGAATGTGTACGTGCGGCAAACCTCCCTTTTGCCACTCATCAAAGTACATCTAGCATCTAACAGCACCACATATACGTTGCCTCACGTAAAGTTCATCAAACRTCACTGTCGTTTGAAAAGTCGTGCTGTGTAATTCCACACGTATGTCATCGCATCCTGGAAGTACTCGGTCATGTGCCTCGGGCTTACAATGTATGTTGATCCCAAAAAAAACGCCGACCGACATTAGCGCGAACTCTTCATGGCATCGTAAGAAATTTCAATCTGTAATTGATCACTTTGTGCGAAACACAAATAAAGTTTTCACTGACTAATTTACAGWAATTTTTTTTTATAGCCGCAATAAAGAAAGCAAAAGAAAAATTTTAACGATTCAAATAATTAAAAACCAAAACAAAAAAAATGAAAAAAATGTTGTACGAAAAAAAGTTACTCTTTGGAGTTGTCCAATTTTCCGACTTTACCTCAAGGAAAGCATTCGGTTTTTTTATTTCTAAACTTTCCCCGATCCACAGCAAACAACCTCTGAAAATGTCATCAAGATTGGTTCAGCCGTTCTCCAGCGGTTACAAACAAACAAACATTCATTCGTTTGTATGGGAAAAAGCAAAGGGCTGTTTTTAGKGGTTTTTCGGCAATTATTCGAATCTGTAAAAACCATCTTTGAGCCTCMGCSAACATTTACAAAAAGAATTRGCCAAATTGGTCCAGACGATGTTGAGTTATGGCTTTGCAACACATTTCGCGATTCTTTTTTATATATGAGAAGAGAAGTATCTACCAACTACATTTTTTTWAAAACCGACATAGTTAAATCGCCAGTAAAGGTTGTGAAGTAATCGAAAATTTGTCTATTGGGAGTTCCCAATCCATCAATATTTTTTATGGCTCGACTCAGGATATTTTGGTTAATGATTTGGCTATGAAGCGCATCAAGATAATAGACTCGTATGAAATGTTCTGAATATTATGAAAGTCGACATCAAGTGTGGCTCATAAAACGGGACCCACATCAAAGATCAAAATTTTCTGAAGGCACTGGGCATCATCTCAGCGGTGTCTTATAACAAGTGTACCTATTATTATCCAGAAGTATATTATCAAGATGGTGYTAGTCCGGGTCATATTTATTTAAATGGTATTAAATTTGCTCATTTCAAACTGATTTGAATGAATTCTACTAATCTCATATTTTGTAAGTTTAACCATAAAAATATATTTAATAAATATTGGTTTCGGTTTCAGATGCGCAGATCGATTATATTAGCGATTATGGAGTCTTTTTTTTATCATCTTCTAAAGTATATATTAAGATATATAGTATATACATATATTGCTGAAGTAAATTGTTATATTTGTGACATTGAAGTTTCTCCTTGGTGGGTTATGAAAAACCGTTTTTTAGCTTTGCATAATTTACTCATAAATATCGATATTTTAGKTAATTTGTACTGGCTCTGTTTTTCCTAAAGTCGCTTTTCTTGTCGTTTGTTTTATTGTGTTTGATCACTTTTTAGGACTACTTTGAGGAATTATTAGTTTTATTAAGAAATTATGATGACACTAATTTTATACATAAAAATTTATCCTGACATTAAAGCTCCATTAAAAAACTATGTTAGCAGTAGATATTTCAAAATTATGGATTATCTTCAAAGGGAAGTTTACGTTGTTTTCTTTCATTGAAGAGAAGTTCTATCTAAGATATATTTGTCAATAAGAAATAGTGAAATTGAATAATKAATTCGGAATATAGTTATTTGTATAATAAAAAATAGTATATTTTCCTTTGGGGTATTTAAACACAACTTTTTAAGCACACTTAATTGTCTATCTACATTTATATGTACACACAAACATACATTTACATATATGCTAATGTAGGATTTTATGGAGTGGACATGAATTAGCCATGTGGTAAAATATATATACATATATGTACAATGTACATACATATAGCAAACACGCAACAGTTGGTTGCCACCTCCAGGCCATCATAGAAGTATATACTACATACTATATTTAYAAACAGATACATATACTTTTTCAACATATGTGGCAACAACAAGTGCTGTGACACCCACTTCATTGAAAAAATATGTGTGTATGTATATATACATACATTTGAGTGTGTGTGTGTAGTAAGTTGGCAGCATCATGCTTGCCGAAATTCAATGTGGCGGCGAAAGTAGCAAAAAAGGCACACAACCGGAAACCACAAAAATTTGCCACATAATAAATGTAACAGCAACAAGAATAACATAAAAGCAACAAATACGTGCAACTATATGGTTGCAAGGACGAATAATATTTACATAGATGTGATAGATAAAGCACGCATACAAGTATTTATACGTATAGTATGCATGAATATATGTACATATATTAATATTTGACACTCGCATAGGCTTATTAAATATACGCACGTGGCAGATATTGGCTGGTTTGGTCGCACGTCACAGTGGCACGCATTACCGCAAATCAACGCAAACAGATTCTGCTGGGAAACCATAAAAGTGGCGCAACTTGCCGAAAGCCGCCAGCTGCTTGTGTAATGGTAACGGTGTATAGGTGTTGCTAAAGCCATCCAAGACGTCTAACCCTCCCTTAGCTGCCCTCGAAGCCGCACACACGCACCAGCCAACGCATGCATGAGATCCTTTGCTTTCATGTTACTCTACTTCACACACACATAAACATAGTCTTCTTCATGGATAATTTTATGTGTTTGCGCCAAGAAAATCGACGACACACCAGCAAGTTGTTAAATGGCGCCAATGCTCTGAACTCTAACAAGTTACTAGAAGAAGACTTCCAAGCACACAGTTACACGCATACTCASACAAACAAGCAAACGAAAATCAATCCATAAGTAGTACATCCACACCCACACATTCTGTGGCAGCACGGATACCAAAAGTTTGCTCTTCGTCTTCGAGCTTGACAAAACTTGGCGCTTCCTAACGGCTGTCTTGTYGGCTGGCAGAGCCGTTATATGCAATCACACCCTCAGATTCGTTCTAGCCATGGCTGATAGCCTCATAAAGGACATCATTTGCGAACGGAGAGACTGGAGTTCTCATGCGCTGTTCAGAGTAAAGAAGAAGAAGAAAAAGGTCGGAAGAAGATTGTTAGAAAATTATGTTGTTGTTGGATTGTTGCACAACAAACGCATACATATACTACTTGTATATAGAATGTGATGGTTGAAAAGACAGATTTTCCTCTGCTCACATTTGCAGTGTCAGTGTACGTGAGGGTTGTTTTGTTTTGATTGCCTTGATTGCTCAAGGTCAAGTTCAAGTAATGTTCAACGGSCGCAAAGATCGAAAACAATATGTTGCATGTGGTAGCTGAAAAGAGAAGGTGGTCACTTGCAGTCAATTACTCTCAAAACTATGGATATAGAGCTCATCCATTACTGCCACAATCGAGTTTACGTAATTGACAACATTCCTTGCAACTATCGACAAAACAGTACTCCTGGAACCCTACCGTCGATAAGAACTAGTCTTTCTTTACAACAACAACAACAACAACAACAACTAGTTTTTCGGCTTCTGAAACTTTCTTTGGGCAACGGTGTGTCTTATTAACTAAAACCACCTATAAATCGATCATTTACAAGAATATAGAAGTCTCATTTTTTCGATCTTTACTTTCCGATAATATCTTTAGAAAAAATTGTTRGTTCAATATTATCTTTAAAAACCCCCTGTACGTCGAGAATATGACTATTCATTTAAGAAATGTATAGTTATGGGTTGCTTGGATATTTTCTCTCGGATATTGTAGAATTAGGTCCAAAGTGTCAATAATATAATTTTTTCCTTCCTTGTACAGCAAACCACACCAAGTTCCAGGAGAATATCTAAGAACTTCAYGTACAAAGCCTCACAATGTTTCGCACCCATAAGACAAAACGACGGCGAAACAAATGAGCAAGAACACAGCGCAAAAGAGCTGTAAAAACATTTGGGTAGCATGCTCGTAGACCCGAAGTGAAAGCGCAGTCAAAGCAATTGTAACAATAAGCATAAAAACAACAACATACCCYACACTGTAGCCATATTGCTACAAGACAACTGAGCGTCCATATAACGGTGGAATGTGGCAATCGCATTGTTGAAGGTTGGCTTTGAAGCGACGCGCTGCTGCTTAGCAGCACTTATGTGTTATTATGTGCCATTGCTGGGGTGCTGTGGTCTTGTTCGTGGTTGCCATTTTTTCTCGCTTTTACTTGTTCCCACTTCTGTGTTGATTCTGTTGACGCCGTTCAAGTGTAATTTCTGGCACTATCGTTGTGTGTTTGCGGCAGCGCGTTTTCGCCCAAATTACGGTTAGCTGGCAACGACCGACCCGTCATGCTGCCCGCCTGGCAGACTTCGTTTTTTAGCGCACACACACAGACACAAACAAGGGCACACCAAATGTGTGAGTGTATTAGACGTGCTCCTGTTGCTTGGCTTCGTCTGATGGCTGGCGCTTGAAGCATTGTCTTCATCATCATTACTGGTGTGGTTGTTGTTGCTGCTGTTGTTGTCGTCGGGTGTTGACGCTGACGTTTATGTAGTCGCGGTCGTCAAGTCAATTTGAAAAAGGTTAACTTTTGGGTGTCGACATGATTCCATATTAGCTTTTTATTGTTTTGACGTGACTTCATCACACTTGCCTTGCAACTGACTTCCCTGTCTGTTTTCCTTGTGGCGCTTTATTTGGTTTTTTTAGAACGTTAGCGGAGAGATTTAGGATACTGATTTATGAAGTTTAGTTAAGAAAACGGCTCCCATTGTGTTTTTTTAGCAGAAAAATATAAATAATGAAATATTTGTAGTTAAACTTATGATAAAGACTTAAAAGTAGAATATTATTACACCCCAGATCAGCATGTCATTATCAAGAAAAACTTATTTACCCCTTAACAAATGGCAAAATTTCGACAGGGACTTTCGTTCTCACTAAATTCGAATTTGTTTAACGGGTAACGCTCGTCTTRCTTCATGAGCTTCAGTATCATTGTGAAATATTGTCCCACTGGGACAGCTCGGGTAGTTAGTGAGTAGACCAATTAAGAGATTATATCCACTTTCAAGTCAGAAATCTATATTATCCTGTAGCCGTCTTCAAAAGGACCCGAACAATTTTTCTCAAATTTCCAAAACAAAAAACAGAATATTAATATTATATTACAGACGCAGACGAATACAAGTAATGGTCGAAGGACGAGTCAAAATCTTTGTTTTTGAGAAAACGGCGGAAAAAAATTATACTCTGAAGWATTTAAGAATTAAAACTATTGTAAGAATCTTCTTCCTTCGATCATTATCTGACAAATAAATATAAAAAGTTGGTGTGAAAATTTCGAACCGCTTCGGGAAATTTTTCTCATCTATACAAAAAATATCGTTTCGCGAGTTTAAGTGCAAACTTTTTTACAAAAATGATCATATCGTCGAAACTAGTTGGCCATCTTCAAATTTTTGAAGAATATTCTCAGGTATATGTACAATAGATTTTATTAAAATTCGCAAGTGTACCATATCATATAGTAGTAGATCACGTCTACTTTTGAAATTTTCCATACACAGTTCCTTTATTTGAGCCACACTTTTCTAGTAAACTAAAGTGTGGCGAAAAGTAATGAGCTTTTTTCTCTCAACTATTTCCATTGAGCGTAAGCAGCCTTTATCATTACCTGTCTACGGACTACCTTTTTTAGGATAGTGTATACCCACAACAACCCATCATACATATATTTATTTTCGATATACTTATCCCTGGCAATTCTTAGGCACGCATCGTCTTTGATTTAATATTAAATTATTAAAATTATAAAAATTTAATTAAAATTATCGCAGGCGTCATTAGAAACCCCATCGCAATTACATAGTCAAAAACTCCTCAAAAACTGCCTATTGAAAAAATTTGTTAAAATTAAAGATACAAAAACACATATAGCTTGAGGTCAAAAACTTAACAAACACCCAAATACATCTGTGGTCAACCCCTCACAAGAAAAGGAAATTTAGATATTTCACTCCTCATGTGCACATACTCGAATGTATTCTATGTATTTACACACATATGATTATTCACAAGTAAATAATCCCTTTGTATGCGAGCTAGAACCTCAATTTGACGAAAATTACCGGTCCACCTGTAAAAAAAAAGCTGTAAATTTATTGTTGTTATTGTAATATTACTAACAATACAACAAAAATAGGAAATAAGTAAGTTAGGAAAAGGAGAAAATTAAGAATGCCATTTAAAATTAAAGACATTTTTTTGGAAAACAAACATATTTGATAAAATTGTCTTATTAGAATGATAAGCCTCTTAATAGAATGAGAAAATTTTGTGTGTCCTCACCTCCGCAAACAGTTCTAATTTATAATATAACATAAAGTTCCTGTATAATCCAACCAAAGCAATAGAGTCAACATATCAGACTAGAAAAAGCCAATATTTTTACCAGAATGCAAGTACAGMATAGGCTGTGTTCGATTCGCCAAGTCTTATCGGGTTAAGTGACTTTAATGAGGTATACACATAGAGTATGCGTTGTATTCTTGTTTTTGATGGAACTTACCGTGTTGTTTTCACATGTTATTTCTTTACTAGAGAGCAGCTCTTAAATACAGTCAAAAGCAAATCGAAAATGAATGTAGTCATATAGTATATATAATATTATATTGAACCAAGTTGTGGGGTGAATCATCTTTGGTTGGAGTCTCATTTGCAAATACAATACTTCGGATGTTTCGATAAACCATAATAAACACTTAAAATTTCATTATAAATTTTTCGAATTATTTATCTTTCGTTATACATAAACGCAGATGCGCGGGCATAAAGTCGGTTAGCTCGGTTCACTCATAACGAATTTTGCGRACACTTTTCATAGTAGGGAGAAGCAACGAAAAGTTGTGGCAGAACTTTAAGAAGCCTAATCTTCGCTCCACTCATTACATTCTCTTGAATCGCCGGATTAGACATTACTTCGTATATACTACCACTTGTATCTGATTGAGTTGYTTTGAAATGTTTTTATTATTTCTATTTTTAAATAAGAGACAATTTATGACTGATTATTAAGAAATAATCGAGAAAGTTTGCGTATCGACATAATATAAATTTAGACTAAATCAATTCCGACAATTTCAATGTTTTCATTTGGTTCATCGCAAAATATCAGCAATTTTGTACAGAAATGTTTTGATCTTTACAGAAAAAATTTAAGTATTACTGCCCACTCATATTTTAAACTCTTATGCCATTAGTATTTCCTTTAATTTTTTTTCTTTTTTTCTTTTTACAAATAGAAATCGTCATATTTAAACACACATGTGCCTTAATAGCTCTTCATACCTTACAATTACAAATTATTTCTTACGTTATTAATGCCTTAATGTGCCATTGTTTTTTGCCTGCAACAGCATATTTTAATCAGGCAAATGCGTTCATGCATTTTTTCCGCTCTGCCTTTGTCTTATTGGAAATAATAATTTTGTGTTACATATTTTGTCAAAGCACCGTAGCACATGGATGCAGTGCCTTTGTTCTGATCGCCATGCAGACTTATCTAAACTAACAATAATTTGCTACATTCACATACGCTCATATATGCATATGTGTGTTCATATATTTCATATAAATATGTAGTTGAGTATGTGTGGATGTCTTAYAACTGAAGAAAGGCATTTTCTTTCTATTGCGCGATTTTATTTTGAATATGCTTTTTTGCGTGAAATTAAAAATGAAGCCAAAAGGAAAATCACAAATAACAAGTCATTACAACAAAAACCTAAGAAGAAAATAATTTTTGATCTAACGCACCCACACACTACAGAGTCATACGGTAGCATCTCATGCTCGTCTTGCACATTACTCATACGCCCCACCACCATTTTTCGAAGCGTGTTTGTATATAGGTTGTTGTATTTGTTGGAAGATTTTAAATCTTTTTAATAAATCTTTCTATTATGAGTATATGTGAAAAGACAGCATATAAATCTTTGAAAGTTTTGGATGTGACGTAGTTAAGAACTAATTACTTATGAACTAGACGGATACATATACAAAAGTAATGTCGAAAGCCGAAATGTGCATAATTTCATTACTATTTCTTAAACTGAATATTATTGCTCCTAGGGAAATAATGAAGAGGGTTCGTCCAATCGACCGTTAGGTCTGCATACAAGAATTTGACTCGGAACTATGATATAATTTAAAGAAACTAGATTGAAATTGTTTTATAATAGTTCGACAACAACAGCCTAGATCGAGTCGAGATTGAAAGAAGAAGAAAAAGACAATGAGTGATCATATGTCAGACGTAAATATAAATYGAACCACATCAGTTAGACCAAGTTTTCAAATTTTTCGATTGGAAGGCAATTTACTTGACTACTGCCAACCCAAAATAGAACTAGTTTGAGTACAGTTAGAGAACGTCACGACTCCTTCCTGGGGAAGAGAAACAACGTATGTTAACAATTGACAACACCCACACATGCCCTTCGTTTTAATCACAGATTCTTGTGTAACAAACAGGGCATATATTAACATTTACTAAGCGTACATATGTAGGTAGGCGCATATACATGTCTGTGTTTGCAACAAAACTGTTTTCTTTCGAAAAACTTATTCATTCGCATTTGAAACAAAGCAGTGAAATAATATCAGGATTTTTAATAACACCTGTGCTCCACCACATCCGCTCAACTTCTGCTTTTTGCACTTCAGAACAAAGCATGCGTAGGAGTCCTACGACCCTATTCTACGTAATCTTCTCTCCTCACTGACTCGTTCTCTGCTTGTGCCCGTTATTCGWCATAGCAGTCTAACTTTTGTGCCATTATTATTATTTTTGCAAGCGCTGTAGGAAGATACCTGTACACATATGCACCAGCAAATACTTGTAGCGTCGCAATGCTGTTCGGCTTGTGCGGAAACGCGCCTTTGTTTGAGCCGCTGTTAAT
Organism: Bactrocera latifrons; assembly: GCF_001853355.1. NCBI lineage: Eukaryota > Metazoa > Arthropoda > Insecta > Diptera > Tephritidae > Bactrocera > Bactrocera latifrons. The sequence continues at coordinate 401,359 of NW_017536990.1, read as the reverse complement.
AGATTGTGAGAGAGAGGGACGGCTTTTTGACTCGACAGTTTTAAAAGAAATAATCGCGATTCATAATAATACAAATGTGTGAACTTAAACAGTTAGTTGGAGGGGAACTTGTAAGAGCGGATGATGAAAAAAGGTCCTCAAGTAAAAATAAATGTGTACAAAAGTATGTTTCAGCTAAGAAAAAGTTAATGTAGATAAAATACAGTACCCCGCAACAACCATTAAAAAAAAGAAAGAAAAATTATTCATATAGTTTTGCTTTTAGAGTCAGATAAACCAAAAATTATTACGATATGTGAATGCAGTTTTTTGTATAATATTTATTTGAAATATTCTATTTAAACAATTTTTTATCATTATTTGTAAACTGGATCAGTTATATACACATCTTTTATATTATCCTTAAGTGTGGCTAATGAGTCTCTCCTAACAGTTTTCGATGGGGTTTAGGCCGGGTGAATTGCCCGCTCAAGGTAATATGTCGATATCCAAGTTGTTAAAGAAATCACTCGTTCGTCGGAAGGTGTGGCAGGGGGCCCCATCTCGCATATATGTGTAATGGGCTACTGGAGGGTTCAGTGTTGCCATATATAGCACAAAAACATTTTGAAGTACATTGATATACTGCTCACTATTCATCGTTCCCTCAACAAAATAAATTGGCCCAGGACCTTCATACGATATGCAGCTTCAAATCATTGCATAACGCTTACATGGTCTACGTCGCACAAATTGAATGGCTTCTGTCCATACTTCTAGTCGGCATTCGTGGCTAAAAACAATYTATGTTAAGAAAAAAATCGTGTCAATTATTAAGGTAACTTTGAATTGGAAACTTTCGGAGGTCGTTCATAACTTTTTATGTTTACCTTGTTCCAATCCACCT
>NW_017536990.1:330177-399873 GCF_001853355.1 Bactrocera latifrons | reverse complement strand
TGCTCCTGGAGATCAGCATCGAGATCAAGGGTGTCCAATCATTTTCGAAATGGGTCGCACATTATGAAACTATATTAAATACTGTAWATTCATATTCTTTTTATTTTTTCTAAAATAAAAATAACTGTTCACAAAAATTCATTTCTTCGATTTATATTCTAATAACTACTAYCTATTTTMCATACTCTAAGATTATTGAATATATTCGTTAAATAATAATGGATATTAAAATTTATTTTAATGATCTAAATAGTTATTAGTCGGTTTGATGCCGACCTTTAGGTTTCTTTTTTACGAAAGCTTGGTGTTGAAGTTGAGTATTTCTTTCCCCAACTGGATATGAATGAGATTTAGGAAATTAGTATTTTAACAATAATGTATAAAAGACTTATGCAATCTTCTACCAGAATTTGTATAACAAATTTAGTTTTATTCACTATCTTCTGATAAGCAAAATTACTCAAATAAATAAATAAATTCACCCACAAACTACAAAATTTGTCACATTTGAATCTAGATAATGCCAATAAATCAACTTCCTACGAATAATTTATCAGATTCASATGCACAGACATATGATCGCTTGGATCACCCTCTCGTTGACTTACATCCAAATGCACCTATGTGTGAGCTGCAAATTCCGATACATAAAAGTAGAAATTAATATGCAATATGTAAATGTTTTTAACAAAACTAATACTATTTATTATTATGATTTGCTTGGCACATAAGTTATGGGTGCCATATTGTAATTTGTGATGTGGCCAATGTTGAAGTTTGACCAAATAGCCGCTGGCATAGCATAGATTTGATTGTCCGTCAACCGATGCAGTGAGTTGTTTTCAAAATATTTGCAGCGACAACTCAACCGACAGGAAATTGGCGCACAGAGAGGGAGCAAATATTTATARTAATCGCTTGTGAGTCAGTAGCTGGTAGCAAGCCAGTTGTCATGTGTTCTACATTTGGCTGTGTGATAATGTGGCAGCTCACACACGATAATTATGCAGTGTGTGGTTGTGTGAACGCTCAGTTGCATTTTTATGCATTAATTCATACAGTTAGTTATGGCTGGACATTTCGATTTATTTCAGTTACTACTAACTATCAGCTGCAACTTGTCAAGTTATTAAACTAATTACATGATATCAATCAATTTAGGCGGTTCGTATGTCAAAATACCTATAGTTGATGGGAAAAATGTAATAATGTGGGGATTAATGATATAAATTCGGCAAGTAATTTAGATAGTAATTAAAATATATGCATGTGAATAATATAAATTTGCACAAATGTGTGTATTATATAATATTTATGTATTTAACTGACTCAATTCAATAAACATTATTTTGCTTTTAGTTGATAATGTGCCAAACTGTTATTTCAAACCTCACTTTTCATTTAATATCAGGATTTTAGTAATAAATATGTTTTAAACAGCTATTGAATTGAAGTTTAAAGAGGTGGCAACACTGAAAAGGTTGAATTTTTTAAAATTATAGAGCTAATACACATTTTGGATTTAACATTCAACTTAAAAGTTTAACTCAATTTGCATTTTTAATATTATAAATATTTCCCAACAAGTGGCATCTCGAAAAATATTTTGAACGGAACTCTTTTTCAACTACTTAACTGATGATATCTAAATTGTAGTGTTTTTTTATTTTTGAACAGCTGACAGGTTTTCCATGAAAATTTGAAGCTGGTGGCAACTCTATAAAACTTTTTACTTAAAACCAAACGAATATTACAAGGAGCAGTCAAGAAAGTCTGTACACCTGAAGTAAGCCGCACTTTTGAGGCGCTACATAAATTTAATGAATTTTCACTCCATATACATATACCTACTTGCATGCATGCACACATACACATGGAAGCCATACAGCAGTGACTATGTATTTTACTAGAAGCTACCTTAAGACACAAAATATTTATACTGCAGCAAATAATTAATGATAATTGTGTTGAAAATTGCGATAATTTTGTCAGCAAGGTTTCGATTTTTCACAGATACACAAAAAAATTATGCATTACTACACGAACAAAACTTGTTTGCTACCGAATACATATATAAGGCAATAATAATTATTTACACACATATATATATTTAAATGTGGAAATACCCGCAATTCACATACAAATATATATGTATACATACCTACATGCATATGTTAAATATTAGTTAACTGTGTGTATGTATTTATTTGTTACATCTACCACCTCACTGATATGTAAATGCCGACAATTGCCGACTAACTTCGTACATAATATCTCGGCGAACACACACACCGTCACGCACACCAATAATTATGCAAATGCTTATGTATGTGTATTTACAGTGCGTATGCATATACATATGTGTAATGCGTTGCAACATCAAAGATAGTGTCAATTATTAACGCAATTAATTCAATCATTATTGAATCATAGAAATGGCAAGCTGACATTCATGCAACGCTAGTCAGGCGGCAATCAAGCAGCAGTTGCCCGCCATCGATCATAACCTTTGCCAGCATAWTGCGCGCACACACATGCGTACTCACAGAGACGATAAATACGAACATACATATGTATATAAATAAGCGTATGTTTGTTGGCCTCTACGGTAGCATCAGCGTTGACGTTGCGATTGTTTGTGATGGCGGTAATGCTTACGATGCTCATAAGTGCGGCTGCTGTGTCACTCCACACCCTCCTTGATAGTTAGTAATTATTATGAAGTGGCGTTGTGCGTGCGCTGTTGCGTATACGTATTGTCCACATTGGAGTATGACGAACGTCAGCCCAAAAGCTTGCAAGGTTGATGTGTGCAACGCCGGAGTATGTGTTTAAGTCTACAATTGTGGACTTGTATGTGTGATTTATATATTTATTAAATGTGCGTATGCATTTGCGAGTTTATTTGTGTGTACGTGTGTCTATATGCCAATAACTGTCGTCTAGTGTTTGCCGCCGTTTTGTCAACTTGCCCGGCTGACGAGCCGAGTGTCCACCAATGCACGGGCAATTTAATATGGTCCTATAGTGTTGAGCAAATGTTGAGCATACTAATAAAAAATTTAAGAGCATCTGCCTAATTCCACCACAATTAAGCCGTTGTAAAGGCAAATGAATGAATTTACGAAATTTACGCTAATTTTGTAATTTTATCTTTAAAAATGTTTTTAAAAAAAAAAAAACAATTCAGACCAAAAATGGCCGGCATTTTGGGTAGAATTCACCTTTTTTTAACGCCACCATTTTGGAAATTTTGGAATTATTTGCGACCCTAAATCCCAGTAAAGACAATATTCATGAGTATATTTTTTAAGTAGACATGAACACTTTAAGAAAAACATATACGAAATTAGCATCAGAAACTTCTTATTTTATTCAAGCTGATAAATGTTTTCACACACATGCAGTTTTTGTAAAACTATGCTTGTACGCGAGTGTACCTGTTTGTTCATTATGGGTCTATAAGTAACTTATCGTCTCACATAAGTCCGTACGCATATTTGTGTTTCCTGCCGCTTTGTGCCCATTTAGTCCTATCCTCCATCCGGTGTTTATAAGTTGCTCCTCGTGTTTGGATGTGTAATTGAGTGTATGCCTCGCTGTGCGCACACCTACACTCCAGTATGCATAGATCTGTAAGTGCTCGTGCTATATGTTAATTACGAAATCGGCGCACGATATTCGGGTGTTGTATCCCTGTTCGGTAATGATTCCATTAAATATGCTAAAGTGAAGTTGGACATAATTTGTCATGCGTTTGTGCATGCGCATGTGTGTGTGTGTGCGTTCAAATATATATATATGCACGTATATGTCAATGTGCAAGTGTTTACTGCAATCTCTGCCTCATTTGTTGTATTAGCGGTTCTCTCAGCGCATCTGATCTAATGCAACAACACTAGTGTAAATATCGTCGCAAACACATKAGCTAAATTTTGCTTGAAGCCGTCATGTCAGCCACTGATTTTGAAATAAGAAATAAATAACTTTTTAAAAGAAATTATAAAAATATTCAAAAACTCTTTAAACGTATAGCCAATCTCACAGATAAGTAATAACTTAAATAGCATTGCAAAGAAGAAAAGAAAGAAAGTTCATTTTTTTATGCAGAGCAGGTACGGTCAGTTTAAGCTTAAAACTTTAAAAAGAACTTCAGTAAAAACTTTTTCCACAAAGGCAAGGCAGAAGTTGATTTTGTAGAACATATACATTTCTTTATAGACACCTGATTTTCAGAGAGCTTTCCATAAAGAACTTTTTTCATCACGAGTCCTTTATGAGTTTATTCAATATTAGSTAGAATATGAAGGAATAAAGCTAAGTTGTACCAAGTATCTAATAGAAATTAAAATGTGGAATAACCTTGTCTTTCATGAAAATGGCTAAATCAGATGGCAACCACTCCCAAAACGCAAATCAAACATCAATGAAGTTATAAAAATATAAGTTTGCTCAAACAGGACCTTCAAATCTCCTCAAGAGACGAAAATCTCTCGCCCGAGAATTGCGCAACTCGAACGATAACTTTTTAGTGATACAGAAACCAAATACGGTCCACATACGGCTGACTTTTTATCGAACACATCGGCCCTTTTATGAGGTCGAGTACTGAAATTTGTGAAGAATACTTTTGCCATGACAGCATTCCTTGTGCCAATAATCTGGACAATACTTCCTTAGAACCTTCATACCAGATATAAATATTTTCGAACTTCCGGTTAACCTTATACCGCATCTATCGGTCCCTTTTTATGACTGTCAATAACACTCATCTTTATATGCTATTGAATTTTATATTAGTTTATATTATGTTTTAATCGATTTATTTTTACTTCCAACTGTACATATATAACCTCTTAAGTGCGTCCAGAATCGAAGGCAGAAATTAGCTAACTCAGGACTGTAATTCCAGTCATTACATTCTTTTTTGATCGATCTTACGAAAATCGACAAACGATTAATATAGAGTTCAAGAGCCCAATTACATTCCATGCAACATGTGGTAAGTGCGCAGTAATCAATTTTTGACTTGCAGGGCTATGACTTGCCCACATACATCTGTATGTGAATAAATCCATTAACATGCCATTCCTGCCATTCTTACACTCTCACACTATCCACTTTAACGGTGCCACTTGCAAATTAAAATTCAATATTAACGAAAATGGAATAATTTAATTCCTTTCACATTTCCATAATCGTACAAATGCTGACTTCATAAAAATTAAACTACGATTTAATAATAACGACCAATGTGACAGCGAATATGGTTCGGCTGGGCGATTGGTCGGGCGGAGTGGAGTGGAACAGGCGCAAGCGGGTGGTTCTGGAACCTTAGAACGGGAGGATGATAAGYGATAACCGTACTGATTGTTGTTGTTATTATTATCGTTATTATTGATATGTATGTATGTTGCTGTTGTTGTTCTTGCTGTATGTAACGCATTTCGACACTGACACAGTGGCTGTAAAAACGCCACTCAGCTGACCAATAAAAACAACAAAAGCGTTACACAGCGTTGTGGATTAAAATAAGAAGGATAGCGGTAAAACGTGGAGCGTACGCGAGGCGCTCAATAACCTTGTATGTAAAATATTTTTTAATTTGTCCAATAGCGTTGCAAATAATAAAATATCAGCGACCACAACAACAACATTGCATTGGCAATAAAGTGAAAACAAGTGTGCCAGCAGTGGCTGTAACAACTGAAACAACAACAACAACAGCAGCAATCGCCAGACAATTCAACCGCAATACAAGGCAATTAAACATTTTAACTTCGTTCCCTCTGTCCTGCTGTCAATCCCTGCAGCGCGTTGCACGTTGCCCGCCAGCACCGATTGTGCGCCACTGTCACACCGTGTGTCATTGATGAGACCCAAACAAGCGCTCATACACACACAAATGCATTGCCATTTTGCATATATTTATTTATATAGCCAGCCAACAATTATATTCATATTCAGAATGGCAGTGGAAAAACCAACCACTTATGCCACAAGTTATGCCACATTTCGCAAGAGCGTACGAAGAAGCACCAGCATTTACATGCCAGGGGACAGGGGATGCGAGGCAGAACACGGCTGGTGCTATGTTGGGCGGATGTTTGTGGTGGCGAAGTGTCGTGTATGTATATAACGCGTTTTTAATATAATAACTGCACAAAAACAAGTCGCTTAAGGCACGCAATGCACTTTACGTGGCGACATGCACACACACACACATACATATGTACATATCGGCGGCACTAAATATGCGTGTAAAACAAATATGCGTAGGGATAAGGACAATATGCTATGATCGCCTTCGTCCGTGATGTTGCTGTTGTTGTAATATGTGTTGTTGCCTTTGCAGTAGCCACAGCAGCCGTGCGCGCCGCTGATTGCCGCAATAATAATCAAATAATGTGTTTACTGAAAACATTTTTTACAATTATGCGCGGCAAATTGATTTTCGAGTGTGAAATACTTTTATATGTACATAAATATTTGTAAATGTACACTTATATGTGCATTTGTGGCTACTTATGTAAGTGTGCGTAAATATATTTGAACGTTTTTAACCCATGCGGGTGTTTAAGAGCTGTTAAATGTTGATTAATGTGTGAGATTTAATAGTCAACTTGTTTTGAGTATTACTCTYCGATCAACTAGTAAGGGATTGGTAAGAAATGGGTTAGTGATTTTTTCTTAAAATGTTTTATAATAACGTTTAGGATAACTACCCCAAATTTGAAGTATTTTTATATACTCAATCTTGATGTCTCTCTCAGAAAGAAGGCTGTGAAGCTCTATTCAATATATATAGGAGGATACACAAAACAACCTTCGCCAAACATGAAGTCCAGAGCCGTTGCAAGATGGCTGAAAGTTAACTGACAGGTCAATCCCACTTGTCTATWAAAAGAACTGCTCTGTTACAGGAGCATACTAGGTCCGTTCAGGAATGAGCGTTATACACAATTTGAGAAAATAGTTCAGAACAAATGAAAATCTATAACCAAATACAAGATAAAGAGGTATGACAAGAAAAGAAATAAGTACTTCTATAAAGGATCTTGGAAAAGCACATCCTACTGTGGGAAAATGCTTTTAATTGGTATAAATTGGTGCTTGAGAATCGAAAATTTACAAGCAGAGATACTGGGAATATCGGAAGGATTATTGAAATACATTTTGAAAGATCATTTGGGTCTAAGAAAAGTGRAAGCAGTTTTTTCGAAAAACAGAATCGCATTAACGTCTGTGGAAAACTGCTATCAGACTACTAGGATGTCATGAAACGTATTATTACTGGCAATGCTTACGACCCAGAAACCGACGATTAGCCGACCGAATGTCGTAGCAAAGGTAAGCCGAAGCCGAAGAAAGAAGAATTATCGAACCTAATTGAATCTGACTGGCCGAACAAGGAATACTATTTGAATATTATTTGTCATTTCCCAAAGCTATTCGTAGAAAGAGCCTGGAATTCTCTTGGTTTTTGAGCCACGACAGTTCACCGTCGCATACTGTATTGATTCTCCGTGAGCTTTTYGTCAAATTTTCAATCAATCTCAAYTGAAATGGTTCCGGTAATTGCCATTAACACCTGTTTCGAGGAGTGGAAGAAACGTTAGCAGAAGTGTAATGCGGCCAAAGGACACGACATCGATTTTGAGGAATAAATGAAGAATTTTAAGATTATGAACAAAGGCTTACTATTTTTTTGCTCATAGTAATGTACACAGACCGTTAGTAGCCATGGGGCAATGGCAGTCAAATACGGACAGAGATGACTAAACCGATAAAGCTCTTTACACTGATAATTTATATGCCACTTTACAGGGTCTCCGATGTTTCTTTCAAGGTGTTTCAAACTTCGTATAACCTGTTCAGATAATAAAAATACATCATAGTTGCAAAAAAGCACTACGACTTACGAGTTAKTTAGCTATAGTATTTAAATTCGGTATGTCGATAAATAATAAATTGTTAGGATAAAAYGTATGATTCTGCGAGTTTCGAGTGTATGTTACCAACTAGAGGGTTATAAATTTAATTTCAGTAGAACAAAAACAACAAATTTGATAACTCGGGTACAGTGCTTATAATATACCTTAAATAGCTGCATTTAACAAATTTTTTAGTATATTTTGAAATAGTTCGGAATCAAATAGTCACAAAAGTTTAAGAAAAAAATGTCGCCCTTTCCGATCAAAATATATAAAATTATGCAAGTAAAATTATTTATTAGAAGTATATGCGTACAAACCTTCAAGCAACCAGTTCAATATCATCTAGTTTCGTACTAATTGGTTGAATATACTCGTGCTCATATGAAAAATATCCAACTCTACAGAGTACTCAAATCGTTCTCAACATTTACAGACTACGTAACGGTAAAAGAGATAATTTGGAACACCAATGAGGTGCTGATCGCAGTAGATCCCAATATATTAGCGTAGGTCAACTAATATGGTGATATTTTAYCTTTGAGTAAATAAGTAAAGCAAATAGTTAAAGCTTTAAACGTAACTAATCCTCAATGCAAACTCCCTTCAGCTTCAAAGATACTATCCGAAAATCGAAACATATCCAATATATATCTAAGCAAAATACTCAATAACATTTAATTCATACTATATACTACATACTCCATACTACATGTTTATTAGCAGAAAATTATATATGTGTGGTGTGGGCATATAACAAACACAACTACATATGAAGTTATTCGTTGTTGGAATTATTACGCAATGGATTGTATGGCATTTTGTTGCATTGTGCCGAAATGCATGCTACTCGCACACATGCACATACTCACGTGATTATAAACATAATATTTACAGAGGAATACTGACGTGGAATATGGCAATGCGTTAAGCAAATTTAATTAAAATGATTAAATTATTCAAATAATGTAAATAATATGTACAGTTATGGCAATGCAATTTTTTTCGCACTGTAACAGATATCCGCCGAGAAAAGTATCATTTTTAATGCAATTGTAAATATGTACACACATACATACATATATGGCGGCTAATTACTTTTATCCATTGACGCCACACGGTATCGGCATGGAAGCCAGTTCTTTAGGAGTAGACCCACATATGTACGGATATGTTTATGTGTGTGAGCTGAGCTTCCAAAGTGTCAAATGCGATACTTTCTGGTGTGAAAAATGACACTTTGTAATTTATGTGTGTGACCAAATGTCTGTGTGTGTAATTAGTACAAAAGTGCAATTGCGGTTGAAATTTGGATAAAATGGCAAAGCGTTTCTTTYTAAAAACTATGAAACACCTATAGTAGTATAGTAGGAAAAGATGAAAGAAAATGGGAAAGTATGAGAGTAAAAAATGATAATTAATCTTTCAGAGAAAATATTTTTTTAAGCTCTGGAGAGCAAATAGGAATTGTGCCTTTTGTGTAAATGCGCAAATTTACCGAAAGCGAAAAAWCGAAGTTGCAAGAACCATAAAAGTCACAAAGGCCGAGTAATTATGTATATGAGGTGGTCACTTATTAGACTAAGTTTATTCTGAAAATTCAACTCGTTAGTAATAATATTCTATGCAATATTTCAGTACCGCTAAATATATATTTTACCTTTGTAATATTTAATATCTACATAAATATTTAACTTAACTTAAGTACCTACATAACGCTATTGCTCCTACGTATGGATATAATACAGTTATAAAAAAAAAGAACGATGTATAAAATGGGAAAAAGTGAAGGCAAACAAAAAGTGATCAGCGATGGAACTCAAACGTAATAGTGTCATTGCTTTATATTTAGCTGGAATTGTTCGTGAACTCAAGCACCTTAATGTGAATAAAGTTTTCGTTGCAATGATACTGCAACATCGCGTAAGATGATTCGGAAAGTGAAGAAGCGACTTGAGCGAAAATATACGATCGCAGCATCCGACGATGGGCGCTCTGCAATTGGGCAAACAAACATTTCGATCGCAAACCATGGACGYTTCAACAAGACWCAGCGCAGTCTCACAATTCGCCAGATGCGAATCCAATGAATTATTCTCTGTGGGCCATTTTGAGGAGCAAGGTGCAAAGTAAAAAATACACCAGTCTCGAGATGCTGAAGAAAGCCATTGTCCGTGAGCGTGCCAAAATACCGGCAAGTCACATTCGGGCAGCTTGCGATTCGTTTCTTGACCGTCTCAGGACCATAGTTAAGGCAAAAGGTGGTCATATCGAGCAAAAGTGAATTGGTTCTGAATTTATGATTATTTTCACACATTTTTTACTTTCAAATAAGTAAAAATAATTTTCCAAACCGAATTTATAGTTTTTTAATTGCTTACACTTYGAGTAAAAAGTTAAGCTTTAAAATGTAAAAATTTTTTAAAAATTTTCGTGCATTCTTCTATAAACCTTGTTCACTATATTTAATTTTATCACCACATGTACATATGTATATAAATCTTGCCTGAACTCCTAAATGTAACCCCTTGTAAAAAATATATAAACTCCTGAACTATATTCTTTTATTTTTGCCTCCTTTTCTTGCTTATGCCATTTTAGCTCATTTATCCTTGAGCCGTAATACTTTTGGTTAAGTTATGCAAAATAATTATAAACTTCAGCCAGTATAACTTTTAACGTTTTTTTCATATTTTTAATCTTTCACAAAAGTCGCAAAGCAACATGCGGAGTAACGAATGGAAGAGAGTATCTCATTTCCTTGATATTTAAAGCAGTAAATTTAATTATTTTACGTTCGTGTCTTCTAGCATTAAATCTGCTTCGTCATGGAGCAAAGTGGAAAATAAAAGGTAGAGAAATCGTATATTTAATGAAGGGCAATGGAACATTAAAGCCTTGGAAAAAATTAATTATACAAAAAAAAAAAGAATCTTACACTTTCAACAAACTTCATTTGCAACAAATTAAATGTTCATTTAAGGTGTTTGAATCTTAATATAAAATGTTTGCATTAGTTATACGGATATAGTAGTTATAAGCCTAAACCATATATATTACATTTTTTTATAAAATTGTTGTAAAGTACCAATCATTTTTATAATATAGTGATTTAAACTTATTTGATGATTCTTCATGAAAGATTTTGCACCAAACACCTAAATGTATGCTACAGTAATAACATTACTTACGTACGTCTTAGATGTGGAGCTTTTTAAGTGCTTTGGGAAAACACCTTAATGAGCTTACACACTGTATGTTTAAAATATATATTAGCTCATCAATACACTGACATATTTTGGTGCGCAAAGCCAAAATATATGCTTCAACTTATATATTAGATCAGTATTCTTGAGAGTTTAAGATTATTATCATATACATATAAGTATTAAATTATATTATTTTAGCAATCTTGAAAAAATTTCATTATAAATGTTGTTGGACGTTTAAACTGCTTGAAAGGAATATTTTACTATATTCCTTATATATATTCATAAATGTATAAATGTATTTATTTAACAATATTTTTCTAAACGAAGCAAGCCTCATTTTCTTTAAAGATAAACTAAACTCACCTGAAAACCTTATGAAATACGCTTCACCGACAAATAGCTCTATTAGTGCACATATATTCTATACAAATTAATTTTTAGCCACGCCATTAACTTATATACGTATTTCTATATGCTTATGAATATATGTATTTCCAAGCATATATACATACTACATATGTGCTATCTAAACCACTTCCGTGCATACACGAGACGAAATATCAACAACAATATGTAGACTAACACATACTTAGCCACATCTTTGTATACTTGAACCACCTTCACGTTAACTTAGTTGGCAAAATGTCTGCCACGACATTGAGGCGTTATAAATTTAATTTAAAATGTGCGCATAAATTAAGCGCGAAAACGTGAAGGTGTCTATCGGCAAGATACAGTTATGGTGTGTACTAAGAAAGTTCGAGCAAAATGATAATAGCCATAAGAGACGAGCGACTTGAACTAAAGGCACACAAACGTTGATAAATATATAATATATTTAGGTACATGTGAATAATATATTCATGAATGAATAGGTAATTTCTAAAAGAGAAGACAAATAAATGACGAAAGACTACTTACTACGTATACTATATCTATATATATTTTACATAATTTTTGTATTATTACTTTTCAATTGTTTTCATACAAACTACATTGAAAATAAATCTAATTTGAAATCTAACCTATAAATTTAAAATTACAAGCCAATATGACAGCCTAAACAGCCTCGATTTATGGGAATTAAAAATAAAATTCTGCATCTATTATTTTAAAATTTTCAGAGTATATTTATACATGTTTCAAGAAAAAACAGTGCTAAAAAGGTTCCCCACTGCTTCTGTGATTAAAAGCTTTCGTTAAACTAGAAAATATTATCCGTATAATAACGTGCGATTAAAAAACTCAAAAATTAACAAAAAATGTTGAATTTTAGTTAATTTTTGGTCGTTTTTGGCTTGCCAAAATATAAAATTTTTCACCATTACACACTAGGTATGCCACTTAATATTTTTTGTGGAAATAAGAAAAATATACATATTTGTATTTTCCACATGCTAAGTATTAGAAGCTTTGCTTCATTATATTTTTCAACAAAAATCCCATTAATCTCAAAATCACATCTTACATATGTTTGTATATGGCCTACATAAATACTGAAAAGCGACATATTAAATAATAATTTAGTATTCAGAATTTCAAGTATGGTGTAATAAAAGCTTCATAAGTTAAAGTGCCCATATACGACACACAAGTGCTTTCGGTCGGTATGTGTGCGCATGCGGTTTACTCGTGTAAGGGCTTGTGCGCGTACCGATCCATGTTCACGAAGATGTTTGAGTTTTTACGTTCGATGAGCGAACATGTGTGTCGTGTATGGCATTGTGTGTGCACAAAATCTCATTTGTCTCGTGTGGCCGAACAGTGAACATCGCGGACGACAATGGCAGGTGCTAAGAGGGAAGCCTGCTTTAGRGGCCTCAAAAAATYGATTTTTTTGGGAGGGAAAGAAATAATTGATTAAAGTGAAATTCTTTAGGCTATATATTTGTACATCTTTCACAAATTTTTTGGATAAGAAATCTTTGATATTCTGCCTTTGGGAAGCAATTGTCCGATGCGGGATGCAGATCGCAATTTCTGTCAGAAACAAAAAATTCTAAGAGATTCATATTTTCTAATAACTTATCTTCTAGTTAAACTAAGAATATTCCAAAAAAATGTAAAATTTCCAAAAAAAAAAAAAAAAAATGGCGATAAATATGCCGTTTCCGGCAGTGCCATTTTAAAAAGGTGCATTTGAAATGTCAGCGTTGTCTTTCTTTTCTTAGTTTATTTATTATAGTTTAAATAGAAGATACTTTAATGTCAAAGATAATAAACTTTGCCCCATATTCCATATGACGTTNAAACTTGACTTTTCTTAGTTTATTTATTATAGTTTAAATAGAAGATACTTTAATGTCAAAGATAATAAACTTTGCCCCATATTCCATATGACGTTTAGCCGCCATTTAAGAAAAATCGTAAAACTGAAAAACGGAGAAATCGCGCGGCAAAGTTTTCGCTTTTCGCCCAGCGCTCATATATCTGCTAGGCGCTCGGTCACTATTTTCCTTCTATCTTCGATAATATTTCGTATTCCCATCTATAACTTTGGGGACATATTCTTAGACAATTTTTAAAGAGATTTAAGTAAAAAAAAATCGATTGTTTGAAGCTTCCAGAGCAGGATACCCCATTAACAAAGATTTTATATCAGAATTTATTTATCTTATAAAAAACTAATTAGCAATTTGGCAAACGAAAAGTGATAAATATAAAAATAAAATTGAGAAAAATAAAAGTTGGAATAACTTATTAACGAAATACAAAGAAATAGATAAAAGTGCTACTTTAGAAATAAATTCCAAGAAATGTTCCGCTTGTCTGTGGCACATGTTCACTGTGTGAAGAACGAATGCAAAATAGATTTGTGTGTCGTGTATGGGCGAAACGAATTCACACAGATCCAACGCACATGTGTGTCGTGTAAGGGCCCTATTAGCCACAGCCCGATATTCACTATACAAGTCATCGCACATACATAAGCCCTATATTGTAAAAACATAAATAATGTACTGTTGCGTATCCATCACTTTCATTTAGTCCAGCCCCAACCATATTTTGTTCATAGTTGTTATTGCTCCACCAGCAACGCCACCGTGATGTGCTACTTGCCACTGCAGCTTGTTGCAACTCCAAGTGCATGTTACGGTAAATAAGCTGTAATAAATGTAACATGTATGTAAGCATGTGAAATGCACAGTGTCATAAATATAAGCCCACAATTGTGCAACACACTGATGATTTTGCATATTGCCACATCTTTTGTAGCAAGCAAACACAAACGCTGCCACTTCCCTTCCTTTCCTACTTGCCACTTTTCGGTTGGGCCAGCGCAACTAGTTGTTGTTGCTGTTGGTTTGTGTTATTGTTAAAATTTCCAACTTTTCTTATGCCAGTTTCAAGCCGGATCAATGAATAATTCATTTCAAATAGTATACCTTTGTTTTATTTTATTATATGGTCACTAGGGTACACCAATCTACTGAGGTCTATGTATACCTTTAAACGCTTCAGATGTCTGCTGCCATTCTCACCGTGTGGCTCAGCATTTCGCGCATTTCGAAAGTTCGCAAATATTTCACAAAACGTTACGGTTATGTTATTATCGCTATTGTTGTAGGCACAAAGCTTCTTTTGCTGCAAGTGCGCCCGCTTGTATTGTTCTTGTTTTTGTCGGTTTCTTGTTTTTGCGAATTTCCGCCTATTTCAGTTATGTCTTGCCTAGTTAGATTTATGTATAGGAATGTACCCTAAGTGCGCGTATATGTGTGTATGTATGTATGTGTTTTTATTTAAGACACTTACTTTTCACCAACAAAAACTCCTATGCTTTATTTGTATATTGTTGCAATGCTTTTGTTTTTCAAAATTTTGTTGAATTAGTGCAACAAAAGAAGCTTCGAGTTACTTGCCACACTCGTAGCCTATATAATTTGCACTCATGTTGCACTTGTTGTTTTCAGTTTAATTCTGTTCTTGTTATTGTTATTGTTGTTGGTGTAAAGTTATAAAGTAATTTCCCGCCTAAACAAAGCCAAAAGGGTCAGCTTGAAGTCCCCATCGAATATGGTTAGAAGTATGTGCCGCCAAGAAAGCTAGAAGGTTAAGCAACAATTAAAATGTGAAAAATTTTATTTTTGAAAAATAAGTTCGGAAATAAAGCTTAAAAATATTTAATTTTTAAATATAAATAATTTTAGTAACCGAAACTCATTATATATAGAATAGGGGTTTCTCAAACTAAGAAGGGACTTTTGGTATGCAGAAACTCGWATAAGTAAAAAACTCGAACTGCGTTTTGTTTTTCAAAGAAAGTTTTACAATTTTTCCAAAAATAAAGCTCTCAACACGCATGTAATAAATTGAATTGGAACTCACTATCAAATGTTTACAATAATAATGAATAATTCTCTCTCTAAGATGACAACCTTCTTACTCGCCTTGAAGACGAAAGTATATGGTTAAAAAATTCTCAATAACTTGGAGCGGAACTGAACCAATATGAAAATGTTTATTAGTAATATTTCTTGAATTGGCATAAAATGTCTTGCTCTTTGAAGAATRKTGTGATACACTGATATGAACATTTYTAATAGTAGTATATTTAATTATAGGCTATATTTTTACCAATTAAGCGAACATATTATATTACTCTGTGTGTGTTGGTCACTAATAAATATGATTAGTTTATTTATTTTAAATTGTGCCTAAATATAAGCAACACTATGCATTAACAATAGAAAAAAGATATTAGTTTAGATAGAGATTCAGTTAAGAGACTAACTATTGTACTAAGGAGTTAGGAGTAGTCATATTTTTCAAAAAATTATAATTTTTTTTGCATTTTCGTTAAGTGTAATGTCATATAAATATTCTCCGATTTCCGATTGATCCGATAAAGSGCTAGTGTGAAACTTTAAACGCGTTCTTCTCAAAACTATGTTTTTTGAACTGGCGACAACTGTAACTCAAAAACCGCTCAGTAAATTTTAATGAAATTAATACAGCTTTTAGAATACATAATAAACTCAGGCCTGATCGAAGGATTTTTTTTTTTTTAAATTTCGAGTTTTTCAGACCAATTAACAGTTGATTTTTTTCAAAAAAATTTAGAAAAAAATTTCCTGAGACCGCCATTTTATTAATTAAAAAATATCCTTCGATCAGGATAAGGATTATCTATTTATACAAATAATTTTTTCTGTCCGATTGATTTTAGATGAATCTCTAAGGACTTATGGTTGTAACCGTAAGTACCTATTTTTGAACTGGGTCAACACAAACAACTATAACTTTGGAAATTAAAGATTTTTTTTTCCTTTTCGTGATTTCAAGTGAACACATTATATAATAATGCCATATTACTTCTTCTTCTTCTTAATTGGCGTAGACACTGCTTACGCGATTATAGCCGAGTTAACAACAGCGCGCCAGTCGTTTCTTCTTTTCGCTACGTCGCGCCAATGGGATATTCCCCCGGCGGATACTGCGTCGAATACTTTCAGAGCTGGAGTGTTTTCATCCATTCGGGCAATATGACCTAGCCAGCGTAGCCTTGTCATCGTCCAAGAGTTTGGTTTTTGTTCGTCGAGAGAGGACTTTGCCTCTCAATTGCCTACTCCTGTTGGCAAGAGTTATCCTGCGTTGGATTTCCAGGCTGACATTGTTGGTGGTGTTTACGCTGGTTCCAAGATAGACGAAATTATCTACGACTTCAAAGTTATGACTGTCAACAGTGACGTGAGAGCCTAGTCGCGAGTGCGACGCCTGTTTGTTTGATGACAAGAGATATTTCGTCTTGCCCTCGTTCACTGCCAGACCCATTTGTTTGCAGACTGGACAAGGAGTCTGGAGAAAGCGGAACTAACGGCGCGGGTGTTGAGGCCATATTACTACTTTTGTAAAATAACACGATTTAATAGCAAAAAAAACCCCTAACTCCTTAAGTAGCCAAGAATTAATACAACCGATTTTATTGAGTCGAGGAGGCTGATTATAAGCACCAATATTTATATTAGGTTTCTTTTTTTTACATTTCGGTTTTTTCTTCCGTAAGTGCATATCGATGTATAAAATCAGCGATCAGGAGTCAGAAATTAAAATATTGATGCCCTACACATGACTTGTCGAAAATTAAATTTAAAAATCACAAAGCAACTAATTACTTGCACTTTCCTACAGGGTAGAYAGTTCCAATATAGTTATTGCAACCATTCAAGTATATAGTACAACTAAGTTTCCATTTGACAGCTCGTCAGATTTGGAAGGGATTGGCATATGATTGGCGTGCATTTCCTGTTAAATATTTTACGGTAAAATATATTACTGTTATAATATTTAATTTAATGTTCTGCAGCACCAAAATCTAAAATATTGCACTCCATTAAAGGTTTGGCTTGTTATTATTTGATGTACACATTATAATAATACATACAGTGGTGGCCCTTAAATGCTTATGTACTGCCGCTTTACATAGAAAATAGTCCCTATAGTTTATCAATCGTTTCATAGTGGACGGAAAGGAAATATCACTAAGCGATTATGAATTGYAAAACCGATTCCCTAAATGTTGACTATTCACAAAATATTCATAAATATAAATAAATCCATAAATATTATATATCCACAAAGTAGCTCTAAGTCAACGAAGAAAAATTCCAGCAAACTCGTTCAATGGGCACAGTCTCATAAGTCGAAATGGGAAAAATAAATAAAGAATTAAAATAATACCAGGACACCTACGATTTGAACTGAGGAAAAAAGTACGACTGTAGTTTCTGCAATGCCCGAATTCCTAATGATTAGCGTTAAACCTTCTTCTAGAACGTTAAATATTTGCTAAATGAGAAAGTGTCGATGAAAAACCACAATTATAGAGTTGTTTCCAGTTGCCGATATCATTCCGTGGTACGAATGAAATTTGCTTCGGTCTCGAGGATTTATCTGCGGAATCCGTTAATCTACAGCCCTGACAATAGAAAAAAGTCGCGAAGGTCGCGAGAATGCGATAAATTCCGAAGTAATCCAAAACCCAGTTAAAKAATTTCTGCTATCGTTTCCGCGGATTTTTGATTCGACGCATCAATCGATTATGAATTCACGCGATTCATAGCTCCTCATAGTCAAATATTCATGGATGCTACATCCGACATTCCTTCAGTTCAAAATTTCTCCAATTTGCGAGTTAATAAATGTTAAAGTCAACAACTGTATCAAAAAATTAAAACTTTATGATAATTACGCTCCTGASTTCTTGTGCTAACGTCCATAAGTGAAATATTTATGCAAAATACACATACAAACGAACATTACTAGCGGTAATAAACGAGTGACAATTAAATTGAGAGCAATTGAGTTACATGTGCACTTTATACACAGTTCAACATGAATTTTTGATGCGAGCAATATTCATATTTATRCATATGTATGTATGAGTGTATGCACCGTTAATGCGRCAGTTTTCCAAATAAGTGTAAATGTATGTCCATATGCATGCGCTTTTTCATAATTATTATGTGACATTTCATCTGTCACTTAATTTTCAATTTTCCACAACTTCTCTCATTGCTGTTGTAATTTTGCGCGATTTCTTTTTTCACTTATGTCATTGCGTTTATGTAAAACTTATGCGGCAACCCAGTACACCAAATTAAAGGGAAAAATAGATAATTGAAAAAGATTCTCGCAGATTAAAAGAACTTAACTCGTAAGTGCAGTTTTTGAACTAAAACAAAAATTTTTTAGGGCAAACTTGTTTACATCAATTAAATACAACACTCGATATGAAGTAATTTGGAAACCTTTTACCATGTCGGATATAAAATATAAAAATCGAACAGTTTCTTTATTGAATAGATCAATTGATAAAGCGGTAAACAAAAAATTTTCATTTTTTAAAATGTTATTTCTAAAATGACATAACTCTAAATTTTTTTCCACAATGAAAACATCAATGCTCACTGGCCTGTRACAAATACCTGCAACAAACAACTTTGCTTGTGTTAAAAATTTACCATTCATACATTTATTTTACTTACATACACACACATATGTATGCACATAAATTGTTGAAATATGATCCAATTGCACTTCATTAATCGCATTATATATTGAGCTAAATGAATCGCTCGGTTATTTCATTTTAATTGAATCTGCCAAAATAATTTTTCAACATATCAGATCCCATCATGTATGCATGTAGAATTGTGTAGTTTTTTAATAAAAGAGAATGAAATAGAAAATTCAGCGTCCAATTTTAATTAAAAAACCTTGTATTTTCAAAAACGACGAATTCTCATTCTCTAGCAATGTAATTTGAGCCACATATAGAGAGCGTGATATTTTAAAGGGCTATAGATGAAGGGAAAGTCGGTTTTTAACAAAGCTCGACAAAATGTCAAGACTGGGTCTTAGTAAAAAAGAACAAAGCTGAACCGCTTGTCATTAAAGCATAAATTTAAGTATTAAATGCCTTTTTAACATCTGCTTTAAATTGCCTTGAAGTGAGCTATAAGGAAGTGTAAGTATAAATTTGTATACCCTGAAGAGGGCTTATTACGTTTAGTGCGGTTGAAAATTTTTATACTTTATCTCTAAAATATTCTAAAAAAACAAAACATAACTGAATGCATTACAGTCGGAATTTGAATATCTATGAGTTATCTCGCTTATTGGAAACATATACTTAGTGTTGTCAGGTATGGCCAACGAGTAAATTGGTGAAACTCATCGTAACCTCCAAATGTTCATATGCGACCTGGTCTACGAAAAGGGAGCTAACGTGCGAAAACTAGTTTATGACTTTTTGGATTCTATCACGTGAAAAAGCATCTCATCTTCCATCCGAATCAACTAAGATTTGACACCTAAGCCCCCTTTCCGTAGACCAGGTCACATATATTGGTAGCTAATGATAAGTCAGATGGAAAACTGAAATCAAACCATCAAACATGCATAATAATCGATTATCTAGAAGCATATTTTCAAGCACTGGATTATTATCTAAAGAATTCTTCTAATAGGCCTAACCATATTGGCTCTACCGAAATAATTTCTCTGAGATGGACGTGTGTAGATTATATATTATCAGTTTTAAAGTTATATCACGAAGCGAGAATGTTGTAATTGRCAAACTATGGCATTTCTTATCCGTACCCGACCACTAATTCATCCAAAAAGCTCTTCATTATATTTSTTTAGATAAAATAGTGTTTGCGATTGATTATTGTAATTTTTGACATATACAAGCCATATAAGGGCTTATACATACACACATAACGGTGCTAGTAATTSTGTATTTCAACAAATCAAATAGACAATTTCACTTGAAACAATTCAAAAGGCACTTTTACCTGCCATTTTCCCATCGGAACTGCTAACTTAAATGTATGTATGGATATTACAAATACATATATATACACCCACACACAACCGCTTGGTGGTACTTTTGTGGTTGACCGCACATTCAATGGTCTTTTAACAATAACATTTACCGACAATTGCTGCGCACTAACGGTAAAAATCAAATCAAAACAAATGACCTGTATTTCTATTTGTATATATGGGTATGTGTGTGTGTGTGGGTGTATGCAAATCATTGCCAATAAACACACTGACTGCTCTTGAGCACTCGAGTATTCTCAGTTTGGATGACCTTTTTAGCGCGATTTATTAGGTGCCACCGAACTGCAATGCAACAGATATGTGCTTTCAACGCAAAAAAATACAAAATGCAGCTGCACCGTGCAACTTCAATACAACTGTGCTTTATTTGATTTTATCACAATTTATTTGCGTATTTTAGCCACGTCTAGCGCAGAAAAAACGACAAAAAAATTATGGAATGCAACTGACTTGTGCGGGAATATGTACATACAAGCAAACATATCGTGCCAGCTGCGTGGCACTCACACAAGCTACATGCAACATGCATTCGAGTTGCAACTGAATGCAAAAATCGCTTGCTGCACGAAGAATTTGCTGAATTTGCGGTTAAAAAGTAGTGTCAACAACAACAACAACAGCAGTTGCCAGGCAGGTGTTGCTGAAAGGTAGTGAGCATTGACAAACAAAGTTTTGGATGCACTCGGCGCTTAGGTCATCGAATTATTTAACCTTGCAACTTACCTATCAATACTTAGCTGCGTTGCATAAGCATGTGGCAGGTAGCAGCTTGCTAGCACAATCCTTTTTTGAAAATAAATTAACATAATTAACGCATTATAGGGTGACCAATTCGAATGAAAGCTGCAACAAGTCGGGTTTTATGTCGTGTGTACTCTCCTTAAGGTTTATCGAACATATCAAACTCAAAYTACTACGAAAAGTTTTTTCAATATCAATTTCCCAAGGAGCTATTCTTGGTCTGCACCCTGTTCTTTGAAACACTGTTCAAACTAAAAATAAGGTTTAAAAAAAATATGCCTTAAAGCGATGTCTAGCCTCCATTGTACAATAAAACCTAATGCCGGCAATGCAGCTTTTGATTATATCTAGTTAATCCCGAAGAGGTTAGAGTTAGTTTTCGTTTACATCAAAAATCCTCAAACAGTCGTTCACAATATTTAAATTGTCGCAGAAGTGACAATTCTCAGTCGGACAYAAATTCGAGACCAATCCAATTATATAGATCAGAGTGTCGTGTGAACTTTACGTTAAGCCATTTAACTGAAGTTATCATTAGTGAAATGGGTAACAACAAACAGTTAGKTTTGTTTACGGAGGGATGACATTACTTTCGAATTACTCAGTTAAAAAGTGAAAATATGGCCAATAGTTTTCCTATGGTAGATTTTCAAACTGCAACCACAGTCATTACAGGTGGCAGAGTATTTTCTTAAATTTAATTAAAGTAAGGCCGCTTAAATTCAACAAAAAGATTAAATAAAATATACCCCATTAAAGTTTTAAACTCTCCTCTGGTCACTCTATTGTAAAGTAAACGTTCCAACTCCCATTGACTTCTTTCGCATCCTCCATGACCGAAGCCAATACACAGCAACCGGCGCAAATGCATAAATAAAATGTGAAAAAAAAAACAAAAACCAAAAAAAAGAAGCAACAAACGATATGTACGGTGACCTTTAGTTATAAAAACACATGTAAATAAATGCGCACACACATTTGTGCACACGTGCGTGTGTGCTTCGGCACTCATACACTTGTTTCCGTTCGATTTATTGTTTAACCGTCCGTACAAATACCGTTTCCTCATCGTCGCTCAATTGTGGGATGCTGTTGCGGTTATGGCGCTTAATGCGACGCATCGACCATCCGAGTATCCTCTGCAACTTCGCCCTTTTGCATGCATTCATTGCATTTGTTTTTACAATATACAGATATGTATACATGTATGTAYATATATGTTCGGGTGTGCATRGCACCTCGAAGTGGTTGTATTGATAACTGAGCGGTGAATTTATTTGAAATACGCTTCTTTATTCGCATTTAATCATTCGAAATCAAAGAGCACCTATGCAACATTCTCATGTCTCTAGTTGCCACAGTCTAGGTTAGCTTGGCAGAAAATTGTATGAAGAACCTCTAGTGGCTTTAAGTGAAAATTAAAGTTGTTGACTTAATAATCTACTTTTAATGAACCGCGGAACGGGCTTTTTGTATACTAAATATAGAAAAGGAATCGGATGACCAAATCTTATCTTCTATTTCTGCATGCCAAAAGTATATTCTGATTCTGTGACTTCTATTACAAACCGACCCTCGATATTATGCGGAAATGTATACTTTGTTCTGAACATGCCAAACATTTCTCCAATTGTAATCTCTGATAGCATGACCATAAGACACGCTTTGTACCTTCCTTTGTTGAAAAATTCTGCCTTCCCCGCCGTATACGATTTATAAGCTCCCTGCTCGAACCATCTTTACTCTCATCTATGGTACTACTATGCCTTTTGGTTAAAATTTTATTGTTATTTTAAACAGTTAATTTGCAATTTAAAAAAAGCTATTATACCACTCTAATGAGGTGTCCTCTTACAATCTTGTATCGAACTGAATTCGCTAACTCTTACATATAAGTTGTTTGACAAAAGTGCAGTGACTAAAGTTAGCGAGCTGTGATGGCTTGCTCTACAAATGCCCTTTTAAGGAAATTTGGAAAAGCAGATATGTCCTTAATTAATCAAAAGTCAAAAGATCATGAAAAGAATCTATTTAATTGTAAGGTTATCGGAGAGAATTTATGGGAATTGACAATATATTTGCCAATTTAGCCATTCAAGGATAAAATAGTTCAGAGACTCGAAGCCGAAACACTCCACACAACATTCTGAGTTAGACTCGCCTTTAAAGAATTCGCTTTTTCAGGAGGAACCGGAAACCTTTGTACCATTCAAATGAAGATAAAATCACAAGTCGCCAATTTGTTTATGCTCAAAGGACTGGTCTATAACACACTCCTTGCAGTTCGCGGAATTTTATGTCTAGGAATGCTTGCCCAAAAAGGAAACATTAAYTGACGGAGCCATACTTTTTTTTTTGTTTTCTAGACATGTTGCTACAAAGTATAATAGTTTTGTTYACCTAACTTTTTTGTGTTCCACCTAAAACTAATCGAAATAGATATAAAGCTATTTACTCGCGTAGAAACCGCTGTAGCCAAGTTAAAAACAACGCGCCAGTCGTTTCTTCATTTCGCATGGTGGCGCCAATTGGAGATTCAAAGCGAAGCMMACGGAATGGAGATCTTCCTACGCTTCCCCCGGCGGGTATTGCGTCAAATACTTTCAGAGCTGGAGTGTTTTCGTCCATTCGGACAACAGACGCTGAAATATGTCAATGCCGTCATACAGTTAATCGTTCCATCGTCCATCACTGCACCATATAGCAGGACGGGAATAATCAGTGACTTATAGAGTTTTGTTTTTGTTCGTCGAGAGAAGACTTTACTTTTAAATTGCCCACTTAGTCCGAAGTAGCACCTGATGGCAAGAGATATCCTACGTTAGATTTCGAGGCTGACGTTGTTGTTGGTGTTGATGCTGGTTCCTAAATAGACGAAATTTTCTACAACTTCGAAGTTATGATTGTCAAAAGAGATGAGGGTACCTAGTCGCGAGTGCGGCGAYTGTTTGTTTGATGACAGGAGATATTTCGTCTTGCCCYYGTTCACCACCAGACCCATTTGCTTCGCTGTCTTATCCATTCTGGAGAAAGGAGAACTAAAGGCGCGGTTGTTAAGGCCAATGAATATCATCAGCATACGCCAGCAACTGTACACTGTTATAGTACATTGTACCTTCTCGGTTTAGTTCTGCAGCTCAAATTATTTTCTCCAAAAGAAGGTTGTATGAAACCGTATTAGTTTTGCGGGGATACCAAACTCAAATATCGCGGCATAAAGGCTGCTCCTTTCCGTGCTGTCAAATCCAGCTTTGAAATCAACGAAGAGGGGGAGTGAGTCAATTCCCTTTTCACGGGTCTTTTCCAAGATTTGGCACATGATGAATATCTGGTCGGTTGTTGATTTTCCAGGTCTAAAGCCACACTGGTAAGGTCCAATCAGTTTGTTGATGGTGGGCTTTAATTTTTCCACAATACGCTCGATAGAACCTTATACGCGATGCTGAGGGGGGMTTATCCCACTATAGTTAGCGCAAATTGGGGGGCCTAACTTTTTGTGAATTGGGCAGAGCATACTTAAATTCCAATCGTTGGACATACCTTCATCCGACCATATTTTACAAATAAGCTGATGCTCATCAATTCTTCGCCGCCGTGTTTGAATAGCTCGGCTGGTAATCCATCGGCCACCGCCACTTTGTTGTTCTTCAGACGGGCAATGGAACATCTGCTCCATCGTCCTCCATTGGGGAATCGGGTTCGCCTTCTCCTGACGTTATGCATTCTCTGCCATTCAGCAGTGTGGAGACGTGTACTCTCCACAATTTTAGTACGCTCTGGGCATCGGTTACTAGGTCACCTCATTGGGTCCTACAAGTGTATATATATACACGACGAGAAAAGTTGAAATCCGAATTCTGCCTCTCCGTCCGTTCAACTCCCTATACCACATCTGTATAATGATTTTCGTTTTCCTAACAAACCCTATGTCGAATATGTCGCTCAGTGTATCAGTTACCATACATGTATATAACTGCTTGCATTCCGAACCTCTGGTTGACGTTTTGCACCTTAAAGCATTTTTGGCTTTGAAATTTTCAAGTTGCAATAGTATAATTGTTCTCAACCCAAACTTGTTGTCTTTGAGAGTATACCGAGGCTCGWAAATACCCRTCAAAACRCCATCAAAAATTTGAAATTTTCAAGTTGCAATAGTACAATTGTTCTCAACCCAAACTTGTTGTCTTTGAGAGTATACCGAGGCTCGTAAATACCCGTCAAAACGCCATCAAAAAATTCAAAGAAAAAAATTCGGTACCAGGTGGTTACAATGTCGGATTATTTAAATAAATATTAAATTACAGAACACCACTAGCCACATAAAAACTGTATTATCCCTAAATAAAATTCTTTCAAATAAAAAAAAAGAATTCAAAATCTATATATTTTCAATTTTAGTTAAAAATGTAGGAAATAGTAAATAAATATTATATGTATATTAAAAAAATGTGTAAAAAAAAAATTATATTCATACGAATTAAAGTTAATGGTGTTAGCTACTAACCTCAAACAAGCAATCGTTCATTTTATACACTAGAATTCTATGCTAGCAATATTCAAACAACTCGTGCGAAATTCCCCTCCCCTTCAACAAATGTCTATTGCATTTGTGATAAAAGTTTACGCAATTTACGCCTGGTACGAGTCCTTTTTTCAATGGAACTTTATAGGAAATTGGCGCTAAATCGCAATTATTTAGTTTTTGTTTTCGCGAAGTTGTTTGTTGATTTCGTTTTTCATTATTTTTTGTTTTTAGTTCTTTTTTTTTTGTTTTCAAATATCTACACTGAAACCACTAAACGCATTGCGGAAAAGTTTACTCGATGCTTTTGAGAATAGCAAGAAACAATAAAAACTAAAAGTAAAACAAAAACAAAAAATAGCAAGGAAATTCCATTATAATGCGATTTCAAACAAATTAGTGGAATGCAATATGTAACGCATTCAACGATACAAACAAATTAGAATGAAATGCTCGCACACACACGCACTCATATTTCAACATACAAACACACTTCGGTAGTGTTGGTTGGCGAAACTTTTTGCACGCAGATAAACGCACATACTCAAGCGCATACACGCACATACGTGCATCCTATTTATATGACTCATTTTAGCTAAGAAGGCGAGAAAAATTCGCCTTGCTCCGCTTCGCACTAACAAGCTCGAAATGCCTGAAAAGCTTTCATACGAAGCTTACATAAGTGCTTATACCAACATGCTTGCTGTGTATTTGCTGCTATACTTATAATGAAATTTGTTTTAGTTTTAGTGTTAAACTCCTATTAAAAGTCAGCATTACCTTGCTAGCCACTAAACTTAACAACAAAAACAATAAAGGATAAAGTATA
Organism: Bactrocera latifrons; assembly: GCF_001853355.1. Classification (NCBI taxonomy): domain Eukaryota; kingdom Metazoa; phylum Arthropoda; class Insecta; order Diptera; family Tephritidae; genus Bactrocera; species Bactrocera latifrons. The sequence continues at coordinate 373,284 of NW_017536990.1, read as the reverse complement.
AATAACTGCATGCAACTAATAATGAAGCAAGCCCAACTTCAGCTGATAATAATAACAGTTTGTAATTGCGGTAAATAATAATAATAGCTTAGCTCATTCATTAAAAGGAAATTTCTCTTCAAATATTAATTCTGCCAAATGAGGAAAGCTGAGTCGCGGTTTTCATAACGTCAAATTCAAAGGCAGACGTCGTCAAATTTAAGTTTTGTTGCTTTTTATAACCAAATTTTTCGAATGAATAAAATATGGCTACTGCACATTATTTTTTGAAATTTCAGCACAATCAAACTGTCATCTTATGGTCAGGTGAATGCACTAAAATTAAATTATTAAAAAAAATATTAGAGATATTAAATTTGAAATATCAAAAACCGTGCATTAATTGWTGCATGAATTTACAAAGTCGCAGCTACCAAAAATCAAGTCTTAAAATCATTAAACCACCTTGGCAACTTTCCTTACTCGGTTTCATAGCTATCAGTCAATATTACATTACATAAGGTCAATCCTACATTTTCGATTAATTTGCTATCCTTACAAATATGTAGACTGCATAAATAGATATGTATATAGATATTACGTAAGCTTACGTAAGAAAGCCAATAAATTTCAAACAGCACAGAAATATTTGAAGTACTATAAATTTACTCAGGAAATTGCTCTCGTCCTGCTTTTAATGATTATAGGAATATTTACAAGAATATTTGTTTAGGTATTTTATCACAACTGCTTAGACCATTAGACGGAGTCAATAAACAATTAAAGTTCGCAACTTCAATAAAATTTGGAAAGTAATGTTCCCAAAGGAAATATGTAATGTACATATATGTACATATCTACAAAAGTAGTTCGATAAAATTATTCAAATATATTTTTAAGGGATACTTGCTATTCGATGTTATATATCAGTCGTTGCGTAAGTGCGAACGGGTTACTCTATATAAGGTTAGAAAGATAAGACTTCTTACTAAATAATTTCTCAAGCAGTTTTGTGATTGTCATTTTGAGATCATCCACTATGAAACGCTCCCCAACATTAAACCGCTTAATTTGGAACTATCTTGTCAACAATTGGACCGTCTGAAGGAAGCATTTGCCCAGAAGTGTTCAGCTTTGGCCAATAAGAGAGGAAAAGTGTTATATCAAAATAACGAAAGGTCACACAGATCGAGATTGAGAGGTTCTTATATGTCCGCATCAATTGACTACTACTTGATTTTGTCTTCGGTGAATCATTTYGGTGGTGAAAAATTCACCTCAGAAGAAGCGTCGGAATATGTACTATATATATGTTTCAWAAAAATAAACATTTTAGTTTATTCATCTTTTTACGTTTAGAGCAGCTTGGATACGAAATCCCACAAGAAAAATGGTTATAGACCTTCTATTTCCTACAAAATACACAAAACCAAATATTTTTCAGATATTTGGAAGCGGTGGAATTTATCCAGATGACCTTACCGTTACAATTAAGAACTCAACCAATCAACCAATTTTTCAAAATGAAAAGCGAAAAAACCTTCATTTTTTTAAMCCATCCTAATATACAAATAATATATAAATCCATCTTACAGTTCCCAACTACCATCACAAATGCCATAACCGGCACCATTGCTAGCTAAAGCTTACGTCTTTTTTTCGAACTTTATTCCAGATCAATAAACTCTGCAGTCGGTGCAAAAAATAATAATATATGAATATGTAACTCCTGCCACAAATACTCAMGTTACAGCTTACCAAGACATGCTACAACATTTGCACATGCTTACTTGTTTTGCCATTTTGTTGTAATTTTATTGCAGTTGTTGTAATTTATTTTCAAGTGCGCAGATTTTGCAAAGTTGAGAATTTTATTTATTTTATTGTGCGCGCAACAGCGCGACGCCGAAGCTGCAAGCGCTGATTAGAAACTACAAATGCACACATATTCAAATGCACCTACCTGTGTGTGGTTATGTGTGTGTAGTTCTATGACTCTGCCTGCCTATGAATATCCTACGCTTCAATATCCTTTCACTTAACTGCAAATATATTTGTGTGCTGCTCACATGTAGAACTGTCTGTTGGTGTATTAAAGGTTTTCGACTCAAGTGTATATATGTACATATGTGTGCGGCCTCCTGGAGGGGTGCAGTTGTTGATTATTATTTTTTACGTTGCAGAAAATCAAATTTAATCACTACAGTAGTTGATGGGGAACACTGCTGCCATTCACTCATATGTTGTATATACATATGTATGTGTGTGTGTGTTTCTATTTGTATCGATGTATTCGTAAATCTATGCATCCACAGCCGCTTGCACCCACGCAGTCAACAGCCTATCGCAATCCAAGCAACACACACACACAACAGAAGGCAAGAGTGTGCGTGTGAGCATGACTGTGTTGTTGCGCTGCAAMCCCACTTATGTTGTATTAAACATTTTGCAAATATATTCACGCTAATTAATTTTTGGTTTTCTAACTTCGATGATTTCCGTTCGAGCATTTTACGTTATTTGCGATTTCCGCAACACTTGGCGCCGGCCTCCTGATGGAGTACTTTGTGCAAATTCTGCGCGAATACTCRTACGAATGTAYGTATGTATATACATATATGTGTGTGTGRGTGCACCAGCTGTGAATTTATTAAATTTGGCGTACACTTGAAGACCCTTCACCTATGTTTAAATGCGTGTGTTTGTAGACACTTGCCGCCTTCTGCTTTTGGGGATGCAATCAAGTAAGTCACCAGGCACGAGCCGACACTCCCAACAACACCCACACATACAGTAACTCTTACACCGACTAGTTGTTGTCCGCACGCATAAGTGCTCTTCGACGACACCGCAAAGTGGTTGCAATCTTAGCGTACGCCAGACTCACAGAGCTTYCCYCAACAGACCGCTATAAAAAGCATTGGCAGAAACATCCAGACAAACATCTACACATGTAATACCATATGGGCAAATATGCGCGCGACACATTTCATTAACCCCCGGTATTTTTTGGTGTCGCCGCTAAGAAAAAGGGTTTTTTCACACTCAATTACCGCGGTTTAACGCCTCAATAAATAGCAGTGGTTATTTTCAAGAATCACTATTGCTTATACACACACAATGCCAGCGAAGTGCGGCACTTGAGCGATGAGTGCGCCATGAATGTTCGTATGTGTTTGTGTGTCTGCGCATGGGTGCTAAAGAACACATTTTAAAATCCTTGATTTTCCAAAGCATTCTATTCGCTTAAGTGAGGCGTAAATATAACGATTTCGTTGCAGGCGTTCGAACGGTGCCTTCATAATCGAGCCGGGTGCCACCCATTTCCCGATGCATCTCAGCAAACACAACTGCGACTGGGGTAATAGGTAAGATTTTTTATCCGGATGGCAATTGTTATACATTTTTACAACGATTTCCWTTAGATTACCTTCTTTGAAGTTACTGAAGCTAAGATTTTTTGCTGATTCCTTAGTAGTTGTATATAAAATGTTAGCTTTAGAGCAATTTCGTTAATATTTAAAGCTAAACCACATTACTTTTGAGAAGTTTTGCGATCTTTATTTGGGTATGGGTTACATTATCCTTTGACATTGCGCAGGTATACTGTAGGCCTAATTTTCAGGCAATTTTTAAATATAATTCTGCAAATATATCTTTCATATTGTCTGATATAACMGGAAATACTTAAATTAGTTTTATGGATGCTATGAGTAGTTTTTTAACTTTAAGACACATTTTTACCTGAAAAAGATGATCTATGAGTTTCACTATGAAATCTGATATGGCATAAAGTAATTATACTATATATAATAGTTACATGTAACAATATTATGAAACTTAAAATTTTAAAGGATATAWTCGGAATAAAGTATTGACCCGATTTTCCCATTTTTTATTAACTGTAAAATATGCTCTTTGAGTTTCAGTAATGTGGCTCATGGATTGAACGATATTTTTAGTCGGAAAGATCAGCCATTGGCACTGSGGTCCAAATGATCGGTATTTGGGGGCTTGTTATCCAAGTTATCCAATTTCTTCAAATTAAGATATAATAGCTTTACTAGTGCTTGATGTAAGGTGAAAGAATGAGACCCTTAAGCATCATCCCAACTCTAAAATGTAATGAATCGGACGGAGTTATGAATTATTGCACTTTTGAAATTTCCACTTAACCGCTATATGGACGTGCTTGTGATCCTATTTTTTTCCGTTACCACTCAGTATGAGGAAATGTGAGGAAAACTTGTTCTCAATTTTGATTGACTAGTGGTTTGTAAAAAATGTACGTAAAACCTCCTAGAAGTGGAGCCACACATAATTTCAATTTCTTTTTTAGCAAAAGTGCTGCTCCGCTCGCTTCTTTTAAKTTTTAGTTCTTTTCTCGATTTTTCAGCTGATTTCCGATATGTGGATACGTGTGAGCCCTTCAATTTCTTTTCCATATTCTTCACAACATGAAGTACACGAGTAATCACCCTCTCAAGTGAACCACAACGCCGCACATCGGGTGAGCTCGGCACTTCCGCTGGCCAAGGTTTGACTGTAGCCACCAATACAAACACATGTAGATATACCCACACACACACATGTGAACTGATGAACACTTACATTTATGTATGGCGTATTAGCTCGTATGTGTACGTAACTGAATTATGTAAATTGATCGATTTCTCGGCAATTGTCAATTTGTTAATTTGCGATTGATTGATTGAATTTGATTTTATTATTTAAACAGCGTTGGTCCGGCTAAGGCAAAGCGAACATAGTAAGTACCCCAGCCGAACTAAATCACGTGAATACTCCGAGCCCGAGTACCAAAATCGCACACACGCGCATACATGCAAGCACATGGGTTTGTATGGGGGATGCTGCTGGGCTTCTACACCCGTTATTGGCGGCAACAACGCGACCAACTAATGTCAATCTAAAATTCACCGAATATGCAACGGCAAACGCTGCAACCAAGTTGAGCGCACAAAGCACAGACATTAACTAGAAACGCATACACACACACACATGCATGTAGTGAACATAGGTACTGGACAAGTGTGCGACGTTTCAGCACAGCAGCAACTAAACTGCACTCAAATATGTACGTGCGCACACATACACATACATATGCGTGTGTAATTGTGCCGTTGTATGGCCAATATACCTTCTATAACTTTACATGCTGATCGATTCGACCAGGTTAGCTGCCCGCTGGCAGTTTGTAGCAATTTCTGTTGCACTTATTGTTGCTGCTGTTGTTGCTCGGCTGCTTAGCCGCCACTGGTTATTAACAATGCACGCAAATGCATTTCACCAGCCAYACCTCGCACACCGTCGTCTGCCTTTCTGCCTTTGAGAACCTCCTACTGGCCCTCACTCACACCGCCTACTTACCCCTTTGTCGATTCATCAGTCGTTACCGGCGTCTAGTACATCATTTATAACGCCGTGCGATGGTGGCGASCGGGCTGCATTCGTCAACATTGTCGCCGCGGTGGAAACTGCCGCCATTGCTGTGGCATCGGGGAGCGGGGTGCGGTGGCCGGCATTTCACTTAATTTCGTCTCTATGAATGGTGGTCATGCCGTTGAGTCATATTTATAMAYAGCTGTTGCTGTTGTTATTATTTTAGTGTTGCACCTCGCGAATTAACTGCGGCTGCTCCGCAACAGACACTTTGACAGCGGCAACAACAAAGTACTAAGAGGCTCGCCGGTTAATGCTGTTGGCGAGCATTACTATAAAATCTGTAGTGCAACAACAGCAGCAACAAGAATAGTTGCCGGTCTTGTGTCTCGGGGTAAACTCCGCCTTTGCGATTGACCAGCGCAATGAACGCACACACACTTATCCAAATGTAATTTCAAGCACAGCCAAAGCCCGTATGAGAGTCCAAGCCGTAAAAGCGAACGCTTCGGCTAGATTCTGTACGGTTTGGGGATCGCCACATCGCACCGCACTGAATTATTTATATGCGTTTCCGTAGGAGGCCGCACATTTGACATTAGTTGTGACATTAAGTATGAACACACTATGCTTGTGGGTATGTTTGTTTGCCGATTCGCGTATTTGGCAACAACAACTACAATACCCAACAACTGCGGAGGAATGTRGCCAAAGCGGCCGATTGCCGAATAGACGTAAATATTGCAGTTTCGTGTGTCTTTAAGCGCTAAGACACATTAACTAATAAACTGAACAGGAGCGGATCAGACAGCGGATGGGAACTATGGGTCAGAAGTTCCTGCAAGAGGGGCCGAGTAAAACATAACAGATGTGGATGTATTGACGGAAATGTATATGATGGAAATTTTCGGTAAGAGAAAAAGAAAAAAATATTTTTAGAAAGAAAAACTTCGTTCTATATTAACTTTTTAAATAGTTTTCTCATGGCTTGGCTCAGTATTGTTAGAGTAGATATCTAAAGTGCCATATTTTACACTTTATGTTTGATGCAAGCGAAGACGCAAATCAGGTGGCTGAGACCGTAAATAGTGTTTGTGGTGCTTAAACTGTAACGATACAAAACGTGCAATTCGGATTTCGTCGATGCCGTCCCGATAATTTTGTTGTCAAAGATGCTCCGCACGGGAAATTTGATGGGGAAAAATTCACCTCAAAGAAGCTTGTGAAATTCGACTCGAGGATTTCTACCTTCAACTTTAAAAAAACTAATGGAATTTTACTAGACCTAAAATATTGCTTACGGGAGTCATTTGACTAATTTCTATGAGCCTCTTTTTTCCTGGRTTCCATAATTCATCTATACTATATGGCCTTACAAGCAAATATTATATATGCTCATAAATTTATCTATTTCGCAAAATTATATATTGAAATAACTCCACTAGAATATACAATATATCTGTGGTAAATTGTTAAAGAAGCTTAAGTCAATTTAAACTGAGTTTTATATTTCTATTCTCAGTCAAAATCAACGCATATTTTGCAAACTTACTTCAAGCTAATTTTAAGCTGAYACTTCCAAGTTGTTGCTTGAGCTAAAATATTATACAATATCAGGTTTTGAATAAATTTATCAAGTTGGTGCAATTTATCGCCAGTAAAATATTCCTTACGCTAATAATCACAGATATGCAGCTACAACCGCGCTTATATCTACATATGTATGTTTTTGTTGTTGTCTGTGGTTTGTGCTATTGTTAATTTGGTCAAATACTATAACATATAATGATATGTAATCAGCAGCTTTGAATGCGGTGCGCTTTCTGTTACTAATTACAGTGGTCTCTATACCAAAGAGCCATATTCGCAGTTCCTATACCTGTATAAACATACATACAACGATTATATATCCGTACACTTAACTTAATAAGCATAACTTAAATTAATTACAGCGACATATTAAACTTCAAGCAAATAGCAAATTATAGCAGGTATCGAGCAGATTCGGTCTGAAGAAATACATAACTTAGCGAATAACATATAGTATGTAAATATTTGCATTTAACGGTATTGAGATAGATATCTATAATTACATATATATGTAAGTATTTTGGTGTCTGTGATAAACATTTTAGTCAGCTTTCAGCTTAAAGTTTTTAATAAGTAAGCCATACATTACATAGATACTTTCTCTGCTCCTATTTTCTGCTATCATCTTAAGATCGTTTTAAGATTTTCCGTATTTATCATTTTTTTAGAAGGATCCGCGTCGTCATAGGGCTGCTATTCTATGACTTCGTTGTGGGCTGCAATTCAGAACTTGTCAGCGAATTTTTGTAGCATCTTTTCGCAGTGTGTGACCTATCCATCTTGGATTTTTATATAGGTCGTCATTGATGATGACTTTGGACCGCCACACCTTGAAGATACGTCAATTCAAGTTATCACCTAGAATAAATGAGCATTAATAATTTAATTATTTTGTCATCAAAAAATGGATKTGCTTCGAATTATAAATAAAATGGCAAAATTAAGTACCCAAATTTACAGTATATCCACATAGTTGGCATCTCCTTTGCCACTTTTATATACACTTTTTATTCGCAAATGGTAATTTTGCGAATAGTCAGGTGACTCCATAAGCCTTAAAAATTTGTGTGAGAAAACAGAGCTCGAAAGAAGACCTCAACTTCAATCAACTAGAAAACTTGTGATAACAGCAAGAACGCTAAAAAAAAAGATATCAACATCTCTTATTGATCAACTCAACACAATTTTGTTATGAACCATGTCAATGGTCGACTCATACCTCAATGCGATGTCAAATTTTGATTGTGTCTGACTTTTTGACCAAACCAGATTTAGCCACCTGTCACTTTTTCTGTTTTCGAAACTTAAAGGAGAGCAAGCCATGACTAACAGCAACGTCAGATATATGACGGCATTGACATAATTCAGCGAATTAAAAGACAGTGGCTAGGCTAGCTAGGTCATATCGTCCGAATGGACGAAAACACGTGAGCTCTGAAATTATTCAGTACCCGTCGAGGGAAGCAGAGGAAGRGCAAGACCTCCACTCCGTCGCGAAGACCAGGTGAAGAGGGACCTAGATTCGCTTGGAATCTCCAATTGGCGCCACACAGCAAAAAGATGAAACGACCGGCGCGCTGTTATTAACTCAGCTAAAACCGCGTAAGTGGTGTCTATGCCATTAATATTTCGAGCCGATTGACGCCGCTTGACTCGCAGCATAACATGGTTGAACAATGACAAACATAGAGTCTGTACATCCCTTTCAGTGCAATATTTAGAAGCTAAGATAAACGACATAAAAGACGGGAAGTACAGTGTAAGATACAGAGGGTTACCAACCTTACTTAACTTCTATAAAAATATATATGTATTTTTTTATTTATAATAATGTATAGTTACAAATATAATAGTGGTTTCAAGATTACTTCAGTTTACAGAGAAACATATATATTTTTAATTTGACCGCAGGCGGGTGTAAAATTAAGAATAAATTTCCACTTAGTTTTACTGCAGTTGAACATTACACAAATCTGCCAGCAATACATAAAAGCAACTTTTAACTTCCGCTTTCTAGCAGTTTCGTTGTTATTAAGTGACCACTAGGCGTATGAGTAATTTTTTTTGCTCATTTCTCTTTAAGCGAAGCACAGGCACTCAATTCACATATAAAAATCTATTTATTCCATAATATTCTAACAAAGCGCCAGCACTRTGGCGAACTCGCATAATGAAGCAATTATTTAAAACGCAGTGAAATTGCGCTCCTGTTACTATTGTTGTTGTTGCATTGCTTTACAACTTTGTCATTACGTTAAAAATGCTTAAAAGCACGCTCGCATGGCATTTGCAACTGGTAAGGGTGTGTATATGGGAATGTGTATGTCTGTGTGAGTATATGTATGTATGTTTACCGGAGAAATGTAGCTTTGCGGAAATATTCAGCAGACAATCGCTAGCTCTAATATATGTATTTGTAAAAATTATTGCATGCAGCCACAAGCACCTAGAGCCAGTAAGTGTATGTGAATATGTGCATGCGTGTGTAAGCACCAATTTTATTTGCTAATATGTAAATAACATTTGAAGAGGTGCCATGGCTCTCGATAACTCCTTGAAGTATGCCTGCCACAGCGGGTCGGTTGTAGGAGGTTATGCGACTGCTGCGGCCACTTTTGCACATTTTTCTCTACTACTTTTGCTTCTTCTGCCTGTTACTTCCGCTATTTCGTTTGGCTCTGGCAACAATTGCATATTACGGCGCTTAAGTGATGGGGGCGTAGCACGAGACGTCATAATCATGCATATGTAAATATATGTGCCATACTAAAAACAATAAGAACAATTCAACAGAACACACGCGCACACATATGTGTGTTACCATTTATGCTTGGCTTAATTGTTCAACTACAAAAGTTTTCCTTTTATTCGCCTGTATTTTTTATGCTAAATGTTTAAGTGAAATTGCAAATTATTCTGCCATCCCCCACTTCCCCTAGCTTTAGCCACTCGAGARCTGAATATATTGAAAAGACCTGGTGTACACCAATGCATCCCACCGCCCCCAGCACTTGTGAAAAATGTTACTTTGTTATGCAATTAGTCGATTTAGTTAAAAGTTGAGAATCTTTTATTACGAACTGCAGTCATTCACATTGTTACATTGATATAGTATATTGGTGYATTGGCTGCCTACTTGAGCGCCCGCACACACTCACACATGTTCACATGCTCTGCTGCAAGCGTTAGTGGCTTTGAGCGAGAGCGTTGCACCTCGGTGATTTGTTTTCCTGCATTTTTTATCCGACAACTGGGGTAACTCGTTACACACTCATATRCACAAACACGGTTCTTTTTAACTGCTTGCATTTGCAGTATTTGTTTATTAACATACTCTTATATTTGCTTACATAAGTACTATATGCATGTGGGTCGATTTTAACAAGTCAATGAATGTTGCAAAAGTGTGACAAAGCACAAGCGGTGCACATCCAGCAGCAATAATGAATGTATAGATTGGAGGATGGTACGTTTTTTCCACAAAATACCTTTTAATTCCAAATAAAGGCCTCTTAAATTTATCATACAAGTCTACACACACTCCAAATTTTGGACTTTTTAAAGTTGTTTCATATGGGCAAGTTCTGCCTTTGAAGGCGGGGTAAAAACTGAACGATTTGAATGGCTCCCTAGAGTATAAAATGTTCAGTTGCARCCGTTCCTTCCTTGTTTAGCCCTTCCGTATTTATTTCAAATAACCTCCAAGTCTAAAAAACCCAATTTTAATTTTTTTATTTCAATCTTTTTCAAAGGACTCATAGTTTTTCCGGAAATCGATATAAACACCTTTTTAACTTTAGAGATTCAAACGTTCTCTCCTCCTCTTCTTGCCTACCGCAGATTGCCTGCAATTTTTTTTTTGTCACTGCATCTATTTGCTGCACCTCTTTGAACCAATTGATACCAGACAAGRTTACAGAGGTGAGGATCTTGTCACTGTGGATATCTCCCACGCTTTTACTGCAATCGAGAGAAAATGTGCGAAGGCGCATAGGCAAAGACAATGTTAACAACTTATTAGCCTGTCTCTTATACACATCTAGATGTGTATAAGAGACAGAGATTACAGAGGTGAGGATCTTGTCACTGTGGATATCTCCCACGCTTTTACTGCAATCGAGAGAAAATGTGCGAAGGCGCATAGGCAAAGACAATGTTAACAACTTATTAGCTGGCGGCATATAGAATTATTTTACAACGAATGAACTTGATGAAGACGCTTCTGTCGAGTGGTAGAGTAACTAAGTAGAACAAGAAAAAAACCAAAGCTATAATACTCTTAACAAATACAAAAGATTCCATACAATAAGTTTCAGCAGTCAGTTTGTATGGTAACTTTATGCTATAGTGAATTCATCTAAACAACTTCTTCAGAGATAGCACTGYTATATACGACAATAATCTAGGTCAAATTTCGTGAAGATTTATCGTAAAATGAAAAAGTTTGCCACTTTATTCCGATCGTTCAATTGTATGGCAGCTATATGCTATCTGATATGAACCGCTTCTTAGCAAGAAAAGGACGGGACCAAAATCTCAGATCGATGCTTCAAAAACCCAGGGACTAATTAACATTTTGTGAACAGAACAAATTGTTTTTGTCAAATATAGTATTTCTGTATTCTACTCAATGTTTATTAACGGTCGACCTAAAGGGAATATTGAGAATATACGCTCTAATAATTTCCGAGCACTCCATCTTTACTTCTTTGAGTTAGTATAGAGTAAGAGAAGGAAATGGCAAATYCCTTCACGTAAATTTTCTACGATCGACGGTGTTAATACTTATTCTCTCTGAGCAATCAAATGAATTAGAAAAACGATATGAAACGTTTATATTTTCGTAGACACCTACTTACTCTTGTCGATAAGCATTATTATACCTCTTTAAAGTAGAATGGAAAAAAATAAGAATATTTGTGTAATTCATCGGCAGATTGGAGAGGATATCTTATAAAAGTGTATCTGGACGTGCTGCAACAGATTTTCTAGTATCATCCATAACAAATAAATATATTACATCTTCCGAGTTTCAAGTCARACTATAGCAAATTCCGTCTCCTTTCCAGGCCAAAATGCTGGAGAACTCACACGCTTGGATGGGCGCTTCAAGCTCTTCAACAATAGCAGGTATATAAACGAAGTCTTAACTTRATAAACTTTGCGTTTAAAAAACATTCAAAATGAAGCTGTCTAAGTTTGCATTTTCATAGCCTACAATTGACTTACTATATCGCAATCTGCTTTTACATTTCTTTCAGCAGAYAGCTATCAATATCAATTGCAATCCATGTGGCAGAAATGTTGGAACACTAATCAAAGTCTCATGCATCACCTGCGCTTCCGCGAACGTGGCCCACTGAAATCGTGGCGCCCCGAAACAATGGCCGAGGCTATATTTAGCGTGCTCAAGGAGGGACTCTCACTATCGCAGGCGGCACGCAAATACGACATACCCTACCCGACATTTGTATTGTATGCGAATCGTGTACATAACATGCTCGGCCCTTCCATTGATGGTGGACCGGATTTACGACCAAAGGGTCGTGGTCGTCCGCAGCGCATATTGCTTGGCATTTGGCCGGATGAACATATTAAGGGTGTCATTAAGACAGTTGTCTTCCGCGATGCAAAGGATCTCAAGGATGATAGCATAGTTCCACATTTACCTTATGGTCGGCACTCGGTAAGTGTCGGACTATCATCAATTTTGCTGGTTATGCACAGCATTACTAACTATATTAGTATTTCTAGCCCATGTTTCCATTTCAGGATGGTCCGCTTAACTACCCTGGTATGAGTGGTCCCTGTCCGAATGGTGTGCCCACACCCACTGGTGATCAGATGTCGCAAGAAGCCACCGCTGCCGCTGTGGCCGCCGTAGCACACAATATACGCCAGCAAATGCAATTGGCTGCAGCCGTACAACATCAACATCCGTCGGAGGGCCCTACGGGACCTGGTTTATTTAATATACCTCCTCATTTGCAACCACATTTAGCCGCCGCAACATCAGCTGGAACTGGTGGCGCTGCGCCAGGTGTGCATGGCTCTGTACCGCTACCAAAGACGAGCATATCTCCGGCGTTGAGTACCACATCGAACCCTAGCGCGGGCACAATGCTTGGACCGCGACATGCTCCATCGCCCTGCGGTCCTGGTTTATCCGGTCTTCCGCCGAACATACCGCCCAGCATGGCGATGGCGCTGCATATGGGACGTTGCGATCCAACCGGTGTACTCAGCCAACAGCAACAACATCAGTTGCAACACCTACACATGCAACAACAGCAAGCATTACAACAGCAACAACAACAGCAGCAGCATCATCAGCAACAGCATCAGCAGCAACAACACGGGTTTGGTTACGGTGTTAGTTCCATGCCTCATCATGGCGCAGCCTCAGCATCAGCAACAGCAACATCATCTTCCAGTCAACATTACCAACAGCACCAACTCCAGCACCAGCAGCCACAAGCTCAACAACAACAGTTGCATCAACATCAGCAACACCACCAATCGGCGAGTGTTAGTGCAACAGCGACAAAAGCGAAATGCCCCTCCCCCTCATCGTTGCTCGAACATCGTCGCAGCAGTCCAAGCGGCAATTCACACCTACACTCTACACTCACGGAGTTAGGATTAGATATGGGCTATAAGACAACGCGTAGCAGCGCTTACTCACCAACTCGTCTCTTCTCCGAAGACTTGGCAGCTTTGGTGGGAGCTAGCGAAGACTCACCTCCAGGCACAACGGCGTCCTCCACAAATGTTAGCAGTACCAGCACAGTGACGACACCGGCAATGTCCGGCAGTCACGCGGATGTTAGCATTACATCGAGTGCAGCGAGCGGTAATATAAGTTCCAGTAATATAAAAATCGAACCCATCACGACAAGTAGYGAATAAACAAAATACTTTCCTATTTAAGATGTCGTTAGGTTCAATCGATTTAATTTATTTGTAACAATCAGTTTGGAGGCATACTTTTTTGGGAGAGAAATTTTCACGTTATCAAAATTTGTGTTAAAAATTCGTTGTCCTTTTAAAGTTCTTTACTCTTGTTGATTATAAAAATAAATAAATCTTTGTCTGACTCGTTTTAAACTTGTTATACTTTGATTTTCTAGAGTTCTCTGCAACGCAACGTTCGCGGACAAAATTATTTTCAGAACTTTAGTGCCACAAACCACCGCTAGTTTTATACGATCCAGAGAAGCGATAGGCAAGCAAATAWTTTTAATATTTTGTTAAACTGTTACTCACCCTCTTCATTTGTTACAATACCTTCATACCTTCATTAAGAAATGAATGAACTGACCTAAGACAAATTCTAGTAAGATCCTCAATGGTCAACCTTATACTTTCTAATTTAAAAGCAAGAAAATTATTTCATAAAGAAGGTCCTAATAACCTTGCCTTGGCCTCGAAAGTATGACTTAAAAAAGTTTGGACAGGTAAAGACGGTTAGACTAAAGCCACACATATTGTTCAAAGCTTTTAGGAACCTATTTTTCGATTTAATATTCCATTATCGATAAACTTGACCAATTGATGCTACAACTTCATTAACCCGTTTGAAAGTAAGCCTCATTGGTAGCATTTCCGACACCCCCTTCCACAAAAACCTCTATTCAAGTTTGACGTTTTCCACTACCAAATATAATCTACAAATCGTAAAARTTCTATTCTGTTTATACTTAACCTGAAAACGTGTTGCCTCCAAATATACAAAATTATTTATAAAATAATCTCAATTTATTATTTACATTTTGATTTGCTTACCATTAAATATAAGTAATTCTTTGAACAAATACTGATCAAAATAATTATATCAGAAGTCTTAAGAGCAAATACAAAATTATCATCGTTAACGCAATAGAAATTTTAATTTTATAAAATTTGATTTCGAAAATTATTTAAAAACAACATTATAAAAATATCGACAAAAATCCATTTGGAAAGTTTGTGAAACTTTTTTAATTTTATTAAAATAAATATATTTAGTATACATAYTAAATAAGAGTATTCTTCCTAAGTGAAAAATAAAGATATACATATGTCATATTTAGAATGAAAAAAAAACAATAATAATAAATATACATGTATTACGTTATGTTTGGGTGTAAAATGTACCTACATGCAGTGAGTACCCCATTCAAGCAACGATTTAAAAAATGTTAATATCGAAACTTTCGTAAAGTATGAAATATTTTGGTTAAACATTGGGTAATAAATATTTAAAACTTCAAATTACAATATCACATACTTTTTCCGTCAATGAAAATGATAGCTGAATAAATTGCTGAATAGATCAAAGGTCATCAAATTTGTATTCGGAGCTTTACTTAATATTTTCTGAATGGGAACTTCGGAACTTTTTCCGCACTTATTCAGCTAATGAAAATAATTGCTAAATATAGAACCAATAGCCGAACTATGTAAAATTGGATTTGGAATTACAGTCAACTAATATAAATAATTGTCCATACCAAAAGAAAATTTTCGAAAATTTTAAATTGTCGATTACATGACAAAATTCGTTGCACGAACGCCCCTAATGTTTAAATTATATTGTTTTTGAAAATATCAAAAGTAGCTACGTAGTATATTTCACTCACTACAATGCAGCGATCTCTTAAACATTAAGTCATTTGTTCTTTCATGTTAAAATACAATGTGTATGTGTTTCACTGTACAGTATTCCCTCATTAAGTACATTCCAACCAAGCATGCAATTTGTCGAAAACATACACATAACCCACTAACCAAATATAAAAGATGCATAAATATTTATAAAAAAAAATTGAAGTATTTCGAAATGTGTGCCCAATTCAGTTAAACGAAATTGTTTATGAAGAATAATATTATTATTTACATATTTATACAAAAAAATGTACAAAATTAAAATAAAATTTGGAGAAACAAAATTCTTAAAAGTGAATTATGCTTTAAATTGAAAATATTTTGATAATAAAAAAAGTCAAAAAAACGGAAGTAAAAATTAAATTAAATGTTTAGGACCCTTTAATGAAAAACGATAAAAACTATAATTAAAGCGAACAAATTTGCAACAAATGCCTTTCGGAATAAAATTCAAAAATATAAAAGTGGAAAAAAGCGTAAAAATTAAAAGCAAATAATGTAAATTAATTATTATTGTATTATTAAAAATGATGACAAAGCGTGTATGACAAAAATTTACTATTTATACAATTGTGGAATTTTAGGAAAATTTAGGAACAACAAAAGAAACAAAATTAAAATTAAAATGCAAAATTTTAGACTGATCTTTATGCAAATTCGTGAAATGTGGCAAATTGGTATAAGGTTATGAAATTAGTTAAATGTTTTTAAAAAAATGTACTTTTTATTAATTTATTTATTAATTTTAGTATGGCAATTTTTTGTTAATTTTGGTTAAACAAAATATGAAACTACATTTCAATTAATATTTTTCCTTTTCTATAACTAAAATAAACTATATTTACACAAATTATACACAATATATCATATCATATTTTTCTCAATTATAACTTAATTTTTTAAATTTGTATACCCTAAACAGGGTATTTTAAGAAACGTCGGAGACTCTATAAAACACATTTATGTATATAAACCATCAGCATGATAAGCTGAACCGATTAATGCTATCAGAAATGCCCCGATGAAGGGTATTGTAACATCTGGAGTCTATTTTTTACTTATTATTATGTTTCATCATTCACTTTAACATATTATAAAAAAATTACAAAAAATATTTATTATTTGACTAGAATATAAAATTTTGTTAATAATATGTAATTTTATTTAATAATTTTATATTTATTTAATTTATTTAAAAAAATAAATCAATGGACACATAGTATGTTTTAACCATTTTGAAATTATTTATTTCCAAAATTTGTATAAAGTGCCTTCTTCCAATTAATATTTGTTTATTTTTTTCCTACAAACCCTTATATTAAATTTTTCAATATTTTCTCACCAAAAATTTGCCAATTTCATGCACAGCATATAAGGAAAATYGTGAAAATAATACATTTTTATATGTTTATATAGAACATTTCGGATAGATGAACTTAAAAAGTATAAACAGTTAACAAATTGATTTAGTACCTAATATTTTAATGAAAAAAATATTTCGGCCCAAACAAAATCGAATTTTAGGCAAATAATTAAATACTTTTTTTTTGCTTTTTTTTTTTTTGTTTTTGGTTTGTAAAAGCACACAAAAAGCATATGTAAACTATAAATGTCAAAAAGAGGGAGAAAAACTTCATAAACAACAAATGAAATCAAAATATAAACTTTGAATAAAAAATAATAAAGCTCACATAAGTTTCATGATTTTCAAGCAAAGAGAAACAGTTGAAAGTCCTTTAGCTTAATTATGTACTAAAAACAACAATTGATTTCAGCTTCGTACTTAGCGATCACTAACTGGAATCATAAATACAATAGAAACAAACATAGTGTTCACAGAGAACCAGCTAAGAATAACAATTAATGTACAATATGCTTACTTGACAAATTATTTGTTTGTATGGGTTGATATTTCATTCATAGTTGTCATATGTACATATGTGTTAACCCAAAATACAAATTTTTCTGGTTTTTGCTTTGAAATTGTGAAATTATTTTTCAAAAAATTAATAAAAACCGAAAAAGACAAATAATTCTTGGTGAGTTTTAGCACATAGAAGAATGTTTTGTTTTTTAGACAAACTGCGTTGTATCGGTTATGAGAGAAAACTATCATACCCGTTCATGTATACATACATTGTCAAATAAGCATACTGCCAACAATTTGTTTACTGTGTACTAAAAAAACAAWGAGAAAAAAGAAGGGAAATAGAGCAAACGAAACTTTAAATAAATTTTATTACCGAAAGTAAGCAAAAAACACAAAACAAAAGCATAATCAACAATAGACACATTTAAAAAATAACTTAAAGCAGCATAAGACATAACCTAAGAAGCATAAGTCTTCAGCAACCAACACAGCAACATTATATTATATTAAGTAACCAGTTGTCTACCAGAAGCTTAAGGAAATGTGAGTAAATGCTTATGTTGCAACTAAAAATAATAAAATAATTTATTGGTATCCCTCTTTGGTCCAAACTAATACTACATTTCATTGCTGACCCAAAAAAATTAAAGATAATGTATTCCGCACACACTCAACTCCCCTGTGTAATTACGAACTTCGCCAACAATAGTTGTAAACACAATTCAAAGTCACAATATCCGTCAAATGGAAGCCCAATTACTGCAAAATATGTTTCATGAATTTAAACGGTATTGAAACGCACACACCCACAATATGTTTTCTTGCAGTATATAAAATATTAACTGTACTTATATGTATGTATGCATGTGTAAGCAAAACTCAAACCAAAAATATAGTTTTTACTCCAGAAAAAAAAATCAGTAAAGTGCATGTTTTTTTTTTTTTTAATTTTTCCCGAATACCCACTAAACACAGCTGTGCAGCAAAGGAAGATGCGGCTTTGATGTAAATGGGCAACAGAAGTGGTATGCAAAGGAAACAATTAGTTTGATAACATAAGTATAAACTCTCTAAGTTAATTATGTGAGAACGATGAACGATTAAATAATGGTATTATAATTATTAATGTAATTGCAGCTAAGTAACGTAATAACTTCGTTTTATTCAGTAAAATATACAAAGAGATGGAAAATGAAAATTGTGTTTTAATTTCCAGKTTGCGAAAACAGTAAGTTCTTATTTCTGTTGTTGTAGCGGTAAAAACGAAAGTATATGAACGAAAATTAAAATTTTCGAAAATATCAGTAAAGCACACACGACGATAAAATACAACCCATGTTTTTTGTTACAATTTTTGGCTTAATAAGTGTGCGTTTATTTAATTTCTTTGAATGTTTTAGTACCTAAATTTATATGATTATATAACTATGATTTCATGCGATATATTGCAATGTGGTATATATGTCTTTTTGTATATTATATATAGCTGTATTAACGCTCAATTATAACGTAAATTTATAAACATTTAAAGTTGATTATACAAAATACAGCTTTAGATGTATGTACACATGTATGGACAATCGTGTTAACAATAATATTATTATAATATATATTATGTATCGCTTAGTAAACACCCGCAGATTCCATGCTAGTGCTGTGAGTCTCTTCATGTCGTTGCAATAGGCTTAAACACTGATGCAAACATTGTGTGCTGGCTGTTGAAATGGCTTTTAGTAAAAGTAAATCCGGGTCTGTCGGCGAAAACGTCGCGCATTCAATGTTCTCGATTGAACGCGCTAATGCGGCATTGCTAGAAAATTGCACAAAAAACATATGTGTATATAACGAAGTATACTTTACGTGCATATATTTGCTCACCATTGTTCGGTTAGGTAGAGCGCTTGTCTCGCTGATACCATTGCGTCCGAAGCGGCCAACAGTTCTCGCGGTGGGAGTGTTGATGAATTACTTATATCCATAGCTTTCGTATGACTCTCGACGACTGCTCGCAATCCGTCAACCCATTCTTGTCGTGAACGTGCGTCAGCTGCACGTAGTTTCAATGTATCGCCAGAGGCACAGCCGATAGAGAAGGTCCGCGAATCTTCATCACTAGGACAAACTACGGCGCCTGCCAAATGTACTTGTCCGCGTGGAGCGCCAGCTAGCACCTGTGCCGATGGTGCTGATTCATCACCAGTCGAAGAAGAGTCACACAAATAATAGCTCAGTGTACCGGTCTGTGAATCAACCGTGAACCAGCGGTATTGCCAACCTATAAATGTTTATATGTATGCAATTTTAAGCACTTTTATGGTTTGTCAATCAACGACGAACCTTTCATTACATTGGTATATTTGAATAGCAGTCCATGCAATGGATGACGCAAGGTTTGATTTAGCACACGGTTTATATTGGTATCCATGTTTGGAGGATGAATATTCTCGTTTGATAATTCGTTTGTGGTCGTAAACACTTCAGTTTTGCTGAACGTTGTTAGTGTTGATGTGCTTCCAGATAATGTAAGTTGTTTGTGTTTTGATTTCCTTTTACGGTGTTCTAAAGTTAATTTGATTTTACGTAGAATTTTTGCAAATTTTGATGGAAAACAAATAAAGTGAAAATTTTAGAAATATCTGAGCAAATGTAACAAAAGCACAATTGTCAAATGAAAATGTCTATTTGACATTCCATATAAAATGCATTCACTTCTAATGTGTTGAACACAATGCTCGCCACAGACTGCAAACGACATCTGTCAAATATTAAAATACACACGTTCTTATGGACGGACCTATTTTGACAGTTGCACGACTACACGACTGCAGGCCGACAGTTGTTGTTTTCGCTAACTTCAGTTTAATCCTATATTTTACAATGACAGTACTACGACAGTAGAGTTGACAGTTGRATGGAAGGTAGATGTGTGGAATACAATGCTCGCGGCAGACTGCAGCAGCACGACCGTAAACTGAAAATGGCGTTGTGAATCCTACTACATGAACGTTTGTGAGAGGGCAGCAACATAACAATGGCCGACACGTACACAAAACAACGCAGTTGTCCATTTTGCATGTACACAATTTCGTTGTGGCCATTCTAATACCTTGCACTTCAAGGTATTTTAATATTTTGTTCAAAGTGAAATTTCTTATGCAAAAAATAAGTAAATAGGTAAATTTATTCGTTTCAAATTATCAATTGTTATTACAAATGATGTAACAGAGCTGTTTTATGCTTTTATTTGTAAAGTAGCGTCAAGTTTGTTAGAGCTGTAAATAATTTTACATTTTACATATTAGTGGCATCACCACTCTTCCTCATCTCTCTATCTTGCATTCTACTGTCAACTCTACTGTCGTCCTACTGTCGTTGGCAAATATAGGATAAAATTGAAGTTAGCGAGAACGACAACTGTCGGCCTGCCGTCGTGTAGTCGTGCAGCTGTCAAAATAAGTCCGTCCAYAAGAACGTGTGTATTTTAATATTTGACAGATGTCGTTTGCAGTCTGTCGAGAGCATTGTATTCCACACAAGAGAGATGAGGTAGAGTGGTGATGCCACTAATATGTAAAATGTAAAATTACTCAAAGCTCTAACAAACCTGACGTAATTTTACACATAAAAGCATAAAATAGCTCTGTTACAATTGATAAATTAAAACAAATGAATTTACCTATTTACTTATTTTTTGATTAAAAATTTTACTTTGAACAAAATATTAAAATTTCATTGAAATGTAAGGTATTAGTATGGCCACAACGAAATTGTGTACATGCACAATGGACAACTGCGTTCTTTTGTGTACGTGTCGGCCATTGTTATGTCGCTGCCCTCTCACAAACGTTCATGTAGTAGGATTCACAACGCCATTTTCAGTTCACTGTCGTGCTGCTGCAGTCTGTCGCGAGCATTGTGTTCCGCACATAARGCAGATATGTTGTCAAAACGTGAATGGTTCTCCAATCAGAACTGCAATATCACTTCTTTAAAATAAAATAGGAATAGTTTGCTTTAAGGAAAGGGATACTGAATTAGAAATTGGATACGTATTTAAATATTTTTTGAGAAATTTTGAATTTTATAATATTTGCTCATATTATTTAAATTAGCAAACGAAAGTTTGTGATTTTCTTTCTTGACTGAACAATACAATTACTCCGAATGAACTTTCTTTCGTTCTGCACCTAAGCATGCGAGAGATTTCTCCAAAATGCAGAGTTGCATTATTTAAMCAAATATATGCATACGTTTATGTAAACAGATAGCTCTTACACCCTTTTTAAATTAATAACAACATATTTAACAACTATTTAAATATTCCTAATCTTGACAATTACGGAAATATATTTCAAATAATGTTTATATTAAATGGGATCATTGTTATTGTTTGGTCTCTACTTACATTATGCTTTTACGTACTTGTTTACTTTGGCATCATTCGTGTTTTCGTTGTCATCGAAAACAGTGGAGAGTTTGGAGAGAGCTCAAGCGAAAAAAATTGTTTCGTTTCGTTCTCATATTGGGCAGTAAATCCTCCAGAAAAGTTTGTAATTTTTAAACAGAAATAGATAAAATTTAAAACTTATGAAACTGTAAAATTAATATTCTAACTACGTGAAATTGAAATTTAATATAAATTGTGCGAATTTGTTGTGAAATAGTGGTTTTCCGGCAATATACAATTTCTCAAAAAATCAATGACAGCTAAAAACAGCGGAGCACCACCATCATCAGCAACATCAGGAGGAGCAAAAGAATAGCGAGAGGAAACTGAAATCGTTGAAGTGTAATGGGAGGATGAAGAAGAAGCAACCATAGGCAAGTTGTTAAGCAGCAATCAGCAAAATCTAACAGTGTACCAATCTGCTGACCGCAACCAGTGCCGACTACAAAAACGTTCTTTCATTTTGCGTTTGTGTGATTTTGTTTTATTTTGGAAGCGACTGCTCCAATGAATGATGAGTTGTAGTTAAAGATGAAGAGTAACACAAAGAATATCCGAAAAGAGATAAATACAATAATAATGAAAAGTTTAAAATAGAAAAAAAGGAACCAAAATTTGGAATGGTGCTGTTGACGTTGTTTTATTAATGCTGTTGAAGCCGACGTCGACATCGACGACAATTTTGACGGCAACGTTGGGTAGAACATAAGGCAATGGAYTACGCATTGTAAACGGAAACATTTTCGACAAGTAATAATTGCTCAATGCAAATAAACAAATGATTAGCTCAGAGAAACAATATATTATTAAGAACAAAGTTGGAAAGTGTCGTGAGAAATGTCACATTTAGTTAATTTATTAAACATTAAAATAAATTGAGAAAAACAACACATTTTCCCCAGCATGTGTGAAATGTAATAATCTGATATATTGTGATTTTTTTTTTTTTTGTTATTGCATGAGTCAACTTTGTTGGCTCGCTTTCGGGGTTAGGTGACAAATAAAAATATTAATTAAAAAGTGGTTGCAAGTGAGCTCATATGTTTTGAAATAAAATACCAACGAAAAATCCGAAGTTATGGCGGTAAAAAAGAAAATATTTGCTGAACGTAAAAACCGTGAAAAGGTCGACCGAAAAATCGATTAATACACCTTTAAACGTTGGCAACATAAAAACTTTTATCTTAAAAAAGGAAACTAACATAACCGTTATTGCGTACCATAAATATAAAGAAATATGGACGGACAAAGGGCGCGGGATATTTTAACACTGCTTCAGGAGCGTGTTGTTTGCCTCACTGGTGGTCGTGATAGACGAGGTGGTCCCTTGTTATGCTTTCCAGCAACACCGAAACGAGATCGACTTAAACCGGAGGATTTACGTCGTTTGCTTAGCTATTTAATTATGATACCAAGGTAAGCATTTACTCAATAATTTTAAAATTCTTATATCCATTCAATATTCCATATCAATATAAGACTAACTATTAACATTATAAATGTTTTTGCCTATGTAATTTATTCTTTAGCATTTTACTGTGCGCTAGTTCTGATGTAAAAATATCTCAAAAATCAAAACTAAAATTTCAGTTAAGTTCCTGTTCCTTTTTAGCCAGACCACACAATTATCGAGGCAAARTTATATGAATTACCAATTATTTTATTTTATTTCCTTGCATCACTCTCTTGTTTTTACACTCAATTTTTGCGAGCATTTTCTCCGCTTGGGTTTCGCATTTCTTATCTTCCACTATCCGCTTTTTGAACAAAAGATTGGTGAGGAAAATTTCACTTTATACACGGTGCATAAATAAGCACGGTTGCATATTGCAGCATGATTCATTTAAGTGTTATGCGTTATGGACTCCAAAGCGCCAGGCTTCAGGCTTAATGCAACCTGCACACATGTGTGTCAGCCGGTTGTAATATTCGCTATATTCAAGCTTAAACAATTGTTTACGCATGCAGTAAATTGTACATATGTATGTGTGAAGTCCTGTACAAGTTGTGTTTTTTGGAAAAAAAACACTAAAAATAATAACTTTCATAATAATACAAGTTTTGAAACAGGCACTCGGAAACAAAAGCCAATTATTGTTTTTGTCTAAAAGCATTACGAAATGCATAAAATGAAAAATGAATAGGAGTATAAATAAAACAAAAAAGATTTTCATGAGCTTGTTGTCACTTCAAATACTCCTAAAGGGGTTTCACCACTGTCGAATACATTAATTTACGTATAAGGAAACTACACAAATTAAAAACTACARAATATAAACTAAAACTATATACATAGTGGCAGTGAGGAACCTCACAATTGCACGCAACGCCCCAACAAAACGCACAATTAAAAATAAAAACGAAAGCAAAAGAATAAGGCAGCTCCAGTATACAAGGCGAATGAAAAAAGTACGAGTGAAAAATCACGCAAAACAACAAGAACAAAAAAATTTAAAAGACAAAGAGCAGCAATGGAGAAGCGCACTACAAAGATATGTCGAGACTTTAGGCAACTTTGGAGAAGGTGACGGCGACTGCTACAAAAATGAGGAAAACAACGCCGGTGGCAGCTACGTCGACGACTTTTGACTATAACAACGGCATTGGCGCGACTTTGGCGACGTTATTGCCTGCCTGCCTGCTTGCCTGTCTGCCGCAGCCACACACGCCTCCTACTACGCCGGCATCATAAACATCATTGTCAGCGAACGTCGACCACAGTGCCAAAACACACAGTGGCATAAATTTCTAAGGAAATCCATAAGCGCTGAAAATACGTCTTTGCATACGTAAAAACACAAATGATATATGTCTTCGTATAAGTTTATATACATACATAACTATGTATGCAGCTAAATATATAAAATACCCTGCATAAAATCAAAGTTGTTCAAGGCCAGATAAGACCAAATATTTATTCACAAATAGTTGGTGAGCCACAGGCAATATTATTGGAAAAAAAAAAAATGAAAATAAGAGTTAAGTTCGGGTATAACCGAACCTTTTATACTCTTCCAACTTTCAAGGATTAAAGCCTAGGGTGAGATTTTAGCCGATTTTATTCATTCTGAGCACGAATATGCACCGTTTTATGAAAAACACACTATCTCAATTTTATTAAGATAAACACATGTTGGCCGATATACATATGCGGTATAAAGTCACCGAAAGATCGAAAATCTTTATATTAAGTATATGGGGCTAAAAGAAGTGTTGTCCCGAATCAACAACCCATTTGTAGCATACAAAAATACTACTAACTGAAAAGGATTATCTCTGACTTTCAAATTATAAAYATAACACAATTCCCATAATAAATGGGAAGTAGGCGTAGCCGTAGCCCGAACTTTGTAGAAATCGGGAAGATCTCGAGCTATCTGATTTCAACTAAAAATGGGCGCTGCYACGTTCATCGCGCAATTTTGATCCCAGCGCAAGGCGAATTTAGCGATTTAGAAGATATGTACATTAGTGCGATCTCCTTTGCGCAATCATAGTTGTATATCTTAATTTGATACTTTATATGATTTTGGTTAATATCGTATACATACGATCTCGAATTTTTTTTTTTTTTTTGCGAAGGAACGCACCTACCAACATTTATCAAGATATCCCAATTTTAACTCAACTTATAGCTTGCACGGATGGACGGACAGTAAGTGGATGGTATGGGGTCCAGTCTTCTTTTGTTTAGAAAGCTGTTGCCAAATTTATGGATAAGATGCATATTTGTATTTGTATATACCTAAGTGTACAAGTGTATATGACATATGTATGCGTGTTTGCATATCACATCGTAGAATGTTCTTCAAAAAGAAAAGGTTGTCTAATCATATCATTTTCACGAAGGCATATTGCATATGAATACCCCAGTTATCAGAGGAAACCCGAGTAACTCTTGCATATGCTCTCAAACTTTTCGGGTTTTGTTGTTGTTATGTCGGGGGAAAGAAACCTAAAGTAATTTGTAGGAATGTTGTCGAGTTGACAGTAGTTCTCGTATAAAAATTCGGGGAGGTTCTGGTTACATAGACCCGACTGTCGGCTTACTTTAATCATGTTTCGTAGTCACTCCGCATATCTATTCGATTATGATTTAGTTTTCTGGTGTGGCGCTCTATCCATTGTACTTTTAATGATAAGATTTCTCTCATTACACATACAATCCGGTTCGACGACGTTCGGAAYGACCGATAAGTATTTAGCTTAATGCCTTATTTACTGTAGATAGATAGATTCCTCAACATAACTGATTGTTATTATTTTGATTATCATTATTTCTCTATACCCAATGGTGACTTTCTTGATTGGAAACTGTCGCAAATGTACATTCATAGGTGCATTTATATCTACAAAATTTCTTGTGAATTGCCTTTCCTTGTATACGGCCTGTCTCTTATACACATCTAGATGTGTATAAGAGACAGTCTCTATACCCAATGGTGACTTTCTTGATTGGAAACTGTCGCAAATGTACATTCATAGGTGCATTTATATCTACAAAATTTCTTGTGAATTRCCTTTCCTTGTATACGGCTATGGTGTCAAATTTCATGAATTTGTTTTGAGCTGTCTATGTTTGTACATTGATTGTGGTTCAATGTATGTATGTGCCTGTTTATATTTATTAAGTGTGCTTGGTACCGGAAACAAACAGGCCCCTGTTTGATTAATATGAACCTACGTATGTATGTTTTTGCAAAATACTTATAATAATATTTTAATTTTGAAAATACTTGTAAGTTAAAGTTCTTGACATGTAWGTATTTACTAGAATTGTTTATATTATTACTACAACAGCTGCTATAATCTGTACTAAATAAATTGTTAACCTCTGAATTTCTTGCCACTGGCAACTTGGCGGCAGGAAACCACCTTGCTAAAGTCCTTAAGGAAGAATGGACGCCAAACTAAAAAATTRCAATAGATAGATAACATAAATTATTAGTTCACTGCATGATCCTATTCAATTATTTTCATTACKTGTGGGAAGTTATTGATCACCACAGAATCAAGGTAGAATGTTGCTAGCTTCACTTAACCTATTGAAAACTTTTGATMCAATCATCTTTGTAACGCTATTCGAAGACATAGTTGAAAGGGTAGACAAGGAATCCTCAAGATATTTCGCTAGCTAGTTGCTCAGTTTYAAGATATATATCTGAAATTTCAAACAAGCTACTCCTTTGCCGAAACCGACATCAGACCACTAGAGAATATACATTCATACATAGCTGTCATACAAAGTGATTGGTCAAAAATAAGTCAATATGTGGAAAACTTTTTTATTTTGCAAATAATCTTCACGTAATTGAACATAGCTGTTGTTCAGATCGGACAACTGTATCATATACGCACCTGCACATGTGAACCGTATTCTAGTTTCGTTGCAGCCGGAGATAATGATTTTTTTTAGAAAATGCTACTGTAAATTTTGGGATTTCAAAATCTAATAAATGTAGAACACGCTGTACTCACGTAATTATTCTACTTTTACTTTATATAACCCTTATAAGATACCGACGGGTTTCCTAAGCCCATAAAAAAACGTATTTATGAGTACATTACCCATGTCATTTTATTTGCCGTCTACACCCAAAGAATCAAATGTGTGACAGAAGCTGCATGGCTCCTATTTCGACATTTATATATTATACATTCTTATTTAATTATGCATTCAAACAACACATAGGAAAGAGTTAAGATACGCATACAAATCTGCATACATATTGTATATCCATTTGCAAGATTGTATGTGTGTTGATGCAAATCACTTTGTGGTTTGTGGTTAACTAATATCATTAAAATTACGCAAAATTAGTTTAAAATACAATATTATCAGTGTTTTATAATGTGGTCACATATTTTTGATATCTAAAATATTTTRCGTACAGTAATGTGTCGATAAGTAGCACAGTTCGTAAATTTGGTTATATGTATATAACATATTTACTATGTTTTTCACTATTTAGTAATTTTGGTTATTATAAATTTATTTATATTATTTTTTTTAAAGTGTAATTTAATAATTTTCGTAAATCGTATTATTGTTATTTAACTATTAAAGTACTGTATTACCCATTGCTTGGAAAAAGCTTGTTTATCCAAATATTTTTGATTACAACAAAGAAATTAATGAAAMGAAATTGTGTCAGCATAGTAATTCATTGTAAAAAATCTTAATTTATGCAAACTTTGAACAACCGCTTTACCAATGTATGTTGTGTATATGTTTGTCGCAGTTCATTGCCTCATTGGGCATGTGTAGTCACATATGCCGGTGCGCGGTCTGCTGTTTTCGCTCCTATTTTTACGGCTTGTTCACGTCGAGCCATTCGCACGTTCACACTGCCCCCTTCGCTCTCTCGTTCTCTTTTGGTCGCTCGTTTCACCCAGCCTACCGCCTTTCACGCTTTTATTAAAACTTTATTTTGGCTCCAACTAATTTCACTAATTTGCTATTCTTTCATTTCATCATAGTGATTCAGCGAAGAACCTCGGCTTCACGGTCATCATTGATATGCGGGGCAATGGCAATTGTTCCACCAACCTAAAGACAATACTCAAAGTACTGCAGGAGCACTTCAGCGCTAACATACATAACGTGGTGCTAATTAAACCGGATAATTTTTGGCAGAAGCAACGCGCTTCGATATCGACAAATAAATATAAATTTGAAACATCGAATATATCGATCGAGGCCCTACACAAAATAGCCGAGGCGCATCAATTGACTTCTGATTTTGACGGCACGCAGCCGTACGATCACCAACAGTGGACCGAATCGCGTTTGGCAATCGAAGATTTTTTTTGGCAAGCGAGCGATATGGCTGATCGCATCGACGATCTGCAGGAAGACTTGCAGCGCAATGATTTCGCCGAAGATGTTAACGGCGCGAAGCATTCACTCGATCATCACAACGAAATGAAGAAGAAAATACAAAATCTGCCGATAGAAGATTTGGAATTGCAAAGCAAGAAATTGCTAGCTAAGATCAATAAGAATACCGGTGCCGCTGGTGTGCCTGGCAGACAGGTGAGTGCATATAGTTGAAATATGTTATTTTAATGAAAATATAAAATTTTGATTTCATCCACAGCCCTGTGTTGGCTCCGGCGCCGATTGTRGTGGCAGCGATTCCGGCACTTCAACGCAGACGCAAAACTCTTCAYCAGCTTTTCGCGCTGCCACCAATAATCCCGACATGGGCGCGGCTATCAATAAAGCGCTGCGTCAAGTTGACCTTATACGTAATGGTCAACAACGTTTGCTCACCTTATGGCAACACAAGAAGTCCAAGTTAGACCAGTGTTTTCAATGGCGTCTATTCGAGCAAGATTGCGAGAAAATGTTCGACTGGATATTGCACAATCGTGATGTCTTTCAGATGTCTTATGTCGAAATTGGGCATAACTATTCTGTGGCGAAATCACTGCAGGACGAGCATCAGAAATTCGCAGTCGCATCCATGAATGTGTCAGTCAATATTGATCGCATACTTGCCGTTGCCTCACGCCTCATTGAGAGTCAACATTACGCTGCGCAACACATTAAAACACTAGCCACGCGCCTCGATCGCACTTGGAAAGACTTCGCTGCTGGTCTGGATGAACGCACGGCGGTGCTGCAACTGAGCGTACTTTTCCACCACAAAGCGGAACAGTATTGCAATAGCGTGACCTCTTGGGCAGCAGCCTGTCAGGCCTCACAGCCGCTTCCATCGGATATACAGAGCCTGGAAACCGCAATACGTACGCATCAGTCACTCTACGAAGCCATGTGTCAGGCTTACACCGAGGTGCACTCGACCAGTAAGAAACTACTATACCAATTGGATCATCTGGTGCAGGTGTGCAATCAACCTCCGCCACCTGGTGTACCCGATCACCGCAAGAATAGTAGCTTTAATAAATACGAGCGCCAGAACCCAGCAGCTGAYTACAGTGAGGGTGCTTCGCATGTGCTCGCTGTTATTCACCAAATATTGGGACATCACCGCTCGCTGGAGGCGAAATGGCATCAAGAGAAGATCAGATTACATCAAACATTGGCGTTGCGCCTCTTCCAGGAGGATGTAAAACAAGTGTTGGATTGGCTGAAGAATCATGGTGAGGTATTTTTGCGCAAGAATACCGGCATTGGACGCAACCTGCAGAAGGCACGCGTCTATCAAAAGTCACATGAGCACTTTGAGAATGTGGCACAGAACACTTATAGCAATGCGGAGAAATTGCTCTCGGCAGCAGACGAACTGGCAAGGAGTGGCGAGGCAGATCCCAATGAGATATACTCAGTTGCGCGTGAGCTAGAATTGCAGGTTGCTAGTTTTGCCGAGCGCGTTGAGCAAAGGCGCCGCCGTTTGGAAATGGCTGTTATATTTTACACACACGAGAAAGAAGTCACCGCTTGGATTGACCAATTGCGCACCGACGTGTCCACCGATCAAACTATGCTCTCTCAGGAGAATCTCGAAGGTATTGAGCGACATTTGCAACAATTCCGTGAGCAGCAGGAGAGCACCCTCAAGGGTTGCATGCAGACTATCGCACAAGGCGAGGCGTTGTTACAGGAAATGCGCTCACTCGAATACGATGAGAATAGCTTGTCCATATCGGGACTCGAAACGACTTTAGAGAAATTAACCAAACAAAAAGTAGAATTGGAGGAACTTTGGTCAGCGCGTCAATATCGCGCCGATCTTATACTCCGTTTACGCTATTTCGAACGTGACGCAATGGAGCTCTCATCACAGTTAGAAATTTGGTCGGAGGAGTTGCAGCATGCCGACTTGTCACGTGACTACCAAAAAGCCGAACAATTGATACGAATGCACAACGACTCCGTAACTGACATTCAGAACACCACCTACGAGGTGCTACAACAGGGACAGGACCTACTGCAAATGTTCGAAACGGCTGGCATCATTTCGATGGCGGATGCCACGCACACAGCGCAGGCGCGCATACAGTACCTCTTGGACTTTTTGGGCGAGCGTGAAATTGACCTTGAGGAACTGTCTGAAGCGAAGCGCGCGAAATTGGAGCAAGCCGTGCAACTGTGCCAGTTTCAAAATGATGCCAATCAAGTAATATCATGGATACGCAACGGGGAAGCCATGCTGGTGGCCAGTTTTGTAACCCCCAATAGCTTGCAGGAGGCCGAACAGCTACGCAAGGAACACGAACAATTCCAGGTGCGATTGATTCACTTATTTYTTTCTTCAAATTTCAATTTTCATTACGTTCACAGGTTGCCATTGAGAAAACACACACCTCCGCCGTACAGGTGAAATATCGCGCCGACGCACTCATCAATGCCAACCATTATGATCCGCAATCGATACGTGAAATCTCAGATGATGTCACAAAGAAGTGGCAACAACTGGTTACCTACGCCGAAGAACGGCACAAACTGGTGACTGCATCAATGAATTTCTACAAAACCGCGGAGCAAGTGTGTTCCGTACTCGACAGCCTGGAGCGTGAGTATCGCCGCGAGGACGATTGGTGTGGCGGCGGTGGCTCTAGTGATAAAGCTCAAACTATTGTGCAGCTAATTTCCAAGCATCAGGAACAGAAGGAGGCATTCCTCAAAGCGTGTACACTGGCACGTCGCACCGCCGAAACATTCCTTAAATATGCAAACCGTTCGCAACAGTACTATAAGTACCAGTCGCATGGCAACTGCGAAACGCACGTACGCACCATCCTCGATAAGCTGTTGACGCAGGAGAATCAGGTGCTCGAATTTTGGACACAACGCAAGAAATCGTTGGATCAGTGCCAACAATTTGTGCTGTTCGAACGTAGCGCGAAGCAAGCCATCGAATGGATACACAACACCGGCGAGGCCTACCTCTCCTCACGCACCAATCTGGTGGGTAAGACACGCGAAGAGACCGAAGGTCTACTCAAAGAGCACAACGAATTTCGCGGCACGGCGAAGGAAACTCGTGAGCGCGTTAAACTGCTCATACAACTGGCCGATAGCTTGGTGGAGAAAGGACATGCACACGCCAGCGCTATCAAGCAGTGGGTTGCGTCTGTCGATCAAAGGTGTGTTGTGCTAAATTCTTATAATATTTGGTTTCAAGTTTAATGCCGTATTTGTTGTAACAGATATAAGGACTTCAGTAATCGCATGGACACTTATAGAGAGCAGTTGGAGAAGTCTTTGGGCATGTCAATGGTGGTGCCGCTGGAGTCGGACGCAAATTCTTCGATTAGTTCTGCTTCTGGTGAGTAACCGTAAAACAACAGTTAGSGAGAGCAAAGTGCTTGGATATTAAACTTTTACACAAAATTTACTTCTCTTAAAGCTCTTATGTTCTTAAATTGTTATTTTGTATTTATTCTTCAGTCATATATAATAATATCAACAATTATGCATTAATTTCAGGCTCCACCAC
This sequence comes from Bactrocera latifrons, assembly GCF_001853355.1. Classification (NCBI taxonomy): domain Eukaryota; kingdom Metazoa; phylum Arthropoda; class Insecta; order Diptera; family Tephritidae; genus Bactrocera; species Bactrocera latifrons. The sequence goes on along the minus strand of NW_017536990.1, from coordinate 340,943 downwards.
CGATCGCCACTCAGATCCTTCGCTGGAGGCCAAACTTACTACATCCTCCACGGCCGCATCGAAGGAGATTAACGAAGAGAAACGTAAATCCGCACGCAGAAAAGAGTTTATTATGGCTGAGTTAATGCAGACTGAACGTACCTATGTAAAAGACTTGGAGACTTGCATCAAATGCTTCCTYGAGGAATTTCGCACTGGGCAGGGTGTGCCAGCTGCATTGGCCGGCAAGGAGGACACTCTCTTCGGCAATATACGTGAAATTTATAACTTTCATCAGAAAATATTTTTACGCGAATTGGAGAAATACGAGACCATGCCCGAAGATGTTGGGCATTGTTTCGTCACTTGGGCCACAAAGTTCGATATGTATGTATATTATTGCAAAAATAAACCGATCTCGAACAACTTGATGGTACAACATTCGGGCACATATTTCGATGAGTTGCAACATCGACACAAGGTCGAACACCCCCTACCAGCTTTTCTCATCAAGCCCGTACAACGCATTACAAAATACCAATTATTACTCAAGGATCTACTCTCCTGCTGTGAGGAGAGTCATGGTGAAATCAAAGAAGGTTTAGAGGTTATGTTGAATGTGCCGAAGAAGGCGAACGACGCAATGCATTTGTCATTGTTGGAGAACTGTGATGTGCCCATAGATAATTTGGGTGAGGTGGTGTTGCAGGATGCATTCCAAGCTTGGGATACAAAGCAATTGATACGTAAAGGTCGTGAACGGCGTGTATTCTTATTCGAATTGTATTTACTCTTTGCCAAAGAGGTGAAGGACTCAAACGGTTCCGTTAAATATCAATTCAAAAGTAAACTCATGACAACCGGTTAGTTAGATATTGATTAATAATAGTTTTCAGTCAGTATTAACTCGTTATCAATGATTTTTACAGATATGGGCATCACCGAACACATCGAGGGTGATGAAACCAAGTTTGCTGTGTGGACAGGGCGTTCGCCAATGCTCTCCGATTGTCGTATTGTGCTGAAGGCAAATAGCTTGGATACCAAACAAGTGGGTATTAGGCTCATTTTAATATAAAGTAGAAATTTGCCACCTATTTGAAAACGTTCCGTCAAAAAACTTTTAAATATTCAATACGATATGAGGTAATGTTGATTGAACCCTATTTTTATACTCTCGCAACAAAGCTGCTAAGGAGAGTATTATAGTTTTGTTCACATTAACGGTTGTTTGTAAGTCCTAAAACTAAAAGAGTCAGATATAGGGTTATTTATACCGTCCGTCCGTCTGTCCTTCCGTCCGTCCTTCCGTTCCGTTCCGTTTGGACGTAATTTTTTTTTTTTTGGAAAAGTGGGCGTGGCCCCGCCCTCTACTAACTTTTTTGTACATATCTCGGAAAGTAGTATATTTTTGTCAATCAAACTCTATAGAGTCGTTTCTTCCAGGCATTTCCATATACAGTTCAAAAATGGAAGAAATCGGAGAATAACCACGCCCACCTCCCACATAAAGGTTATGTTGAAAATCACTAAAAGTGCGTTAACCGACTAACAAAAAACGTCAGAAACACTAAATTTTACGGAAGAAATGGCAGAAGGAAGCTGCAACCAGGCTTTTTTTAAAAATTGAAAATTGGAGTGGCGTCGCCCACTTATGGAGCAAAAACCATATCTCAGGAACTACTCGACCGATTTCAATGAAATTCGGTGTATAATATTTTCTTAACACCCTGATGACATGTACGAAATATGGGTGAAACCACGCCTTCTTCCAATATAACGCTATTTTGAATTTCATCTGATGCCTTCTCTGTATAATGTATACATTAGGAACCAATGATGATAGCGGAATAAAACTTTACACAAATACGGTATTTGAGCTGAGGTATCCTTTGTGCAAAAATGATCGTGATCGAACTATAACTTTTCAAAGTCCCTGATATCGAACACGAAGAACTCAGTGCGTAACCTAATTTTTCACCGAAAATATCGGTAAATCTCTCAGATATGTTCATGTAATTCAAAGGGAGCCCTTCATTACTTGTTAAAGTAGGGTTTCAAACTGTTTAACTTATTTTATTCAGTGTTAGTCTAAACGAATTTTAAATATATGTATATCAATGTACAAAAGTTTAAAAAAGCCTAATTAATGAATTTAACAAGGTTGCCACCTCTTAATTTTTATTCGATTAAATCATTTGATATATTCGGCATAGAATATTAAAGCAACGCTATAATCTACAAATAAGCTATTAATGTCGGACCACTGTAGCATATAATGATCGTACAAACTTACCGATCAAAACAAAGCCTTTGTATGGGAAACTTTTTTATTTCACAAAATGTTAGGCATGAATTTTTTCCAAAGCAACGGTACAAACTCCGCAGAAATTGTTTAGATCGGCCCACTATAGCATATAGCTGCCAAAAAAACTGATCTGTCAAAAACAAGTCCTTATATAGCAGGCTTTATTATTTGTGAAGGTTATATCGTCGATGAAACCGAAGTGAACGTTTCTTCTTGCTCGAACAAAATTTTACTTAATTRTACAAAAGCTGATTTCTATTATGTGTAACAATATTTTATAAGTTAAAAAACGTCTTCTCTAACTTCGTTTACTCTTTCTCCAGGTGTGGGTGAAGAAAATGCGCGAAGTCATGCAAGAAACCTGCTTTTCGGGCACCTCGCTAACACTACCGAAATCGCCGGCTAAGAATTCCGGCTCATCGCAACGTTCATCGCGTGATTTAGATGAACCACTGACGGAGAATGATCACGATCGCTGCTCATTAGCCAGCTTTGGTTCCGGCAATACCACAGATAGTGACAATAAGGTAAGTCATTTCAATACCATCCCCGGAACGAAATTCGATTTAAAAGTGAAAATAATGAGAGAAGAACGCGCTTCATGCAACCAGTTACGAGTAATCAGATTTTCCAATGTATTTGAATTGCAGCAGCAATGCTAAAGTATTTTAGCATATTTTGCACATTTAATAGAATACTAAGGCAACAATTAGAATAAAAAGACTTGAAACTAAGACCCTCATTTTGCTATTTCTGTTCTGCTTTGAAGCGAGCAAATGCCTTTTTATATTTTCGTCGATGTGTTCATACGTTTGTATGTAAGCACAACTGTTTGCTTGAATGGCTGGGCGCCTGTTTGCTGTCATTCGATGATTTCATCGTGTCTTTTCCCCTATTCCTTTAAAGGAAACGCACAATAATGATAATAACAAAGTGAAAGCAATGAAACTCATACATTCATACATTTCAACTGATCAAGTTTAACCCGGACTGACGAAAAGAAATCCTTATAATCGCTTTCTAAATAGTCTCCTGACTCAATAATGAATGCCAATTTAATCCTATGCTGAGATTGCCCTTAGTGGCTTCTATGAATTTTGATTTTTTCGTCTTGGACTAATTTTTGGAAAGCCATTCTCCAGTTTGTTGAGCAGTTTCAAAGTCCTATTCGTAAACCCACATTATAAGAGGTGTTGAGATCCTCTGCTATCTCTTTGATGTCCGTTCTTTTAAGTCTTTCGATTTTATCGTCATTTACAAAGGATAGTGTTCGTTGACTTAACGACCTTCACAAAACGCGGACCAAATTTTATCACTTGGTATATTTGTGCATACTACACGGGAAATTAGCTTCTTCTTCGACTATCTGCCCAAAAATTCTTATAATCAAATTCCTTTTCCCTCCAAAACTTGTGTAAWAATTTACACTTCCTAGGGCAGCTCTTGTTGCAGATTTYTGCATATCAATCTTTATATCATAATAAAGCTCCAAATGTGTAGCTTACAATGCGTCCAAACATACTGGGCTATAATATGGTATAAATTAAGTTTTGAAATTAAATAAATATGCATGCAGGCTACAAAGAAAGCTCCCTGCAACAATGCGTACCGCAGCTGCTCTAACTGCTGCTCCCGCATCGCACCGCGAATGGGAGGACATAATTTGGCCTACCTCACGTTTAAATTTGGTGTACATTTATGCACAAAAATTCGTTACCTCTGTTGGTATATATTATCTATGTCGTATATTCTGCGGTTTAACTATTTTCCAGCCCCGCGTTTCTCCCCCACAATCGGGTGCGCTCACGCAGAGCATCTAACAACACCGCTTTCGCGAGTGTGAGTCGAAATGTAGTGAGAAAAACAGCGAGCATGAGCGAATTTGTAGTGCGAGCGTATTTCTCAACCCCAGCAAAAGCTCCGTGGTACAAAATAATACACCTTGTTTATATGGTGTCTTCTGAGTAGCTACTTATAAGCATACACTTAAATACAGATGTTTATTTTGATACGCAAAGCTTCGACGTATATGCTTAGAACTTTGTTTGCTTAATATTAATTGAATTTTTATTATTTCCAATACTCTTAAAATTTTTATAATTTTTTACTGTCCAAATTCTTATCACTTTGTTGTGCGCTAATTTGCAGCCCAATGCGAACTATATGTTTGGAGATTGTAGGGTAGTGTTCGGTGATAATCTAGGCCAAACAATTTTTCATACACGAACTAGGTTTTGAACGTTCAGTTTGTATGACAAGCTTATAGTAGTCCGATATCTTGGGAAAAACGTGTACAAAATTTAAGATCTCTATCTCAAAAATTTAAGTACTAATACTAGACGGGCAAACAGCCGAACTTGCCTAAATCGATTCAGCTTCCCTTACTGCGTTTAGTTGTTTTTAATGGCTTGACAATAACAGACAATCAATTTGTAAGTAATCAGTGTGTAATCAGTGTATATGGCAGTGCAACCAATATTATGAATAATCAATAATTTTTTTCATATCAAGTTTTTGGTATTTACATTTTTTTCGATTGGTAATCATTTTTTAAATATACGCTTTTGTTKAAACTTTCTTTTGATAAGCTAAATGATTAGCTTAGGCAGATATGTGTTTTTCATTTTTTGTTGCTTTTGTGTTGCTATCTACATTTATGGACATGCAAGCAATAAAATTATACTCATCAAAAGATGCATCAGTAAACCTTTACGACATGCCCCGAATGCTTTATGGCATCTCATTGCATTAACCCGGGTCTCTATGAGCTCCAAATTTTGGCACGTCAATTCCGAGTGCTAAAATTATTCGGCTACTTCTAACGGAAAGCGCATATTGTTGTTGTTAGCATTTTATTATCAGCACCGCATTGTTTTCGTGCGCTTCGTTATACGCACTTATATATTTATCGTTTTTTGATATTCTTTAGATTGTTGTATTTTTTACCTACTCATAAGCACAATGTGGTGCATTGTTAGAATATTAATAAAGTGTAACAAAAACAACACAACAACGCGGCTAGCAAAGATTGAGCTTTTTCACCAATGCAGAACATTTTCGACAAAAGTGAGCGAGTCGATAAAAAGCGCCCTTTCTACAAACGCACGGAGAGAGCGAGAGTACCTGTAAGAATGGACGAGAACTAAGTCGTCTTCGGCGTTACGCTCTCTTTTTCTTAATATGGCAACGCATAGGAATTGGCGTAGTTATTGGCTGGTGCTTATTACCAACGAAACTGCTCGTTTGTCAACAATCGGTCGCCAACTTAAAGCCGATTTGGCTATACAGTGCTTGTGAAAAGTGTGTGTACCATGTATTTCCCACTACAGGTATAGCTAAGAGTACGGGAGGCATGGTGTGGCGTGTTGTTTGTGTGGACCACCGTCACTTTTAATTGTGTTATCTCGTTCGTCGTGTGCGCTAGGAGTCGGAGTTAGTTGAGTTCGCCCGCAATCGTTTATGCGCTCTTCATTGTTGTTGTTGGACTTCCCGTTGGTAGTGGCTTCCAGTTGCGTTATTATGTGGTGTGCAAAAAAACGCACTCACAGTCTAACGCGGTGCGGAAAGTGTGTCGGTTGGTCGTGTTGAAAATAGTCGCACGTTCGGTCGCACGCCCGTTTGATCCAACGCTCCACAAACGCGTTACGCGCTGTCTACTATGTGAGCTGCCTGCTGCAATAGTGGATCTTTTTCTCCTTCTACTTGCTAATACATCAACTTACTTACTACTTAACTACTTGTGCTTCACCAGGCACCCGTTTCAAACTTTCTCAAACTACAAGCAGCTGATTAGAGAAGCATAAAAAATAAGAAAAATTGCTCCTTAACCACCGTCTTTAGCGTAGCGTTTTTTCACGGCTAAAAAATTTTAATCGTACGTTGATAATTTGACTGCGTCAGTGTAGAATATTGAAAAAAGATCGGATAATTTAAAAAAATATTAAAAAAAAATTTTTTGATAGTGGAAAGTACCAAATTTAAAGTGAAAATTCTCAAAATAAAAAAAAAACAAATAAATTTTTGATTTTAGTAAAAGTTTTCTATTCTGTGCACGAAATATGCAGGCCTCCTTATTTAAAAAAGAGAATATTGGTAAATTGTTGTTATTTTTTTTTTAATTGAATTATTAACTTCTTTTCTATCAGAATTGGAAGCTTTTAATTGCCAGATTAAACGTTAAACGCCCTAGTTGCTGTTGTTGTAGCTAAAGTGTGTACCACTTTATCTTTGTAGTGCCAACTAACAGTAAAAAATGTTGCCGTTGTGTTTGTCGCCTATATAATCTTGAAATTTTAATGCCGCTGAAGTGCAAACAGTTATATATGAAAACAACAACACGAAAATCTTTGAGAAAATAAATCAGTTGGTAAATTGAGTAAACGATCTAAGCCGACTTTGAATAAAGTGCAGAAGCACACAGCCCAAACAAACATATGTACGTCACTCTCTAAATCCATGTAGTTGCATCAAATGTGTCCATGTATGTGTGCAGGAATTTTTATGAAACGCGTTTAGTATATTGAAGCTTTTGGGTTTTATCAAATCTATTATCCGCTTACGGCACGGCAGCACTAAAAGCGATTGCCAAAATTCCGTATGTGCGCAGGTTTACATTTATATATTATAACTGTATGTGTCTGTGTGTGTGTTTGTGCAAATATTAAATCTATGCCAGATATCATCTGCGGGATGTTTGAATAACCGAAATATACTCAAAGCTGTCGTTGTCACCAACATCGTGGCACACACACGAATTTGTAAATTCACTCACACATACACACGCTTTCGTAAATACACACGCATACTTACATTGTATTCCCTATAGCACTTGTGTATGCCACAAAACGAAGCAACCACAGAACAGAGATGCCAGAAAAGAGACATAGACATAGCCAAACAAACAAAAGGGCCACACAATCGGCCAGCGAAAAGGTGGTACAAAAAAGGCAAACGAGATGCGGCAAATCGTATATAAGAACCACAAAAATTCGTAAGCAATCGCAAAATCGCAATGTAACGCATTCCTTGTAAATTGCGCCGGTAGCGTTAGCTGGCAGTGGCTGATGCCTGGCGGCTGGCAGCTGACAGTGTGCTTGAGATGTTGCTATTTTGCCGTGTTTGTTGTTGTTTGCGGCTTGGAGGTCTTCACATAGTCACATAGTGTACAGAAACACAACGAAATCAAATGACCCTGTGCTGAAAATTAAAGTAGATACCTTTAGCTGCTACTAATGGCAGCTAAAGTCGGCTTCAGCGTCGGATGGTTAAATTTGATCAGATAGTATAAATATCACAGTAAACATTTCTGGCCATAATGCTTTATGTTATCGGAATAAATATCAGAAAAACATATAACACGTTAAATCAACAAAGTTAAGCTTTAAAGTGCTCTATTCAAAATTTCTAAAAATAGAGTTCAGCTCTTTTATCCCTTCGGCACACAAATCTTTTGATCGCTGAAAGCAAAACTTAAGTAAAGTTAGTTGTTAGTTTCGAAAAGACTCAGCAGAAGTATGCGGTTCATTTGCGATATGCATTTGTAAAGGGTGATCCATTTCGAGGTTCCCTACTTTTTTAAAGAAAAGGCACAGAAACTTCAAATTCCAATGGGAATGTTTATTATTATTCGAAAGAACATTCTTTGGCATTTATTTAAAAATGGCCACAGATGCTCAATCCGTTGAGGTAAATTGCCGTTGACTCTTTCGAGCATTTCGACTGGTAACTTTCGAATGGCACGAGTCATATTTTGCTCCAAAGCCTGAATCAGGGCGGGATTAACCGCACAGACTTTAGACTTTATCCCCACAGAAAACAGTCTAACGGCGTCCTTGGTGGCCAAYCGACCAGCCCAAAACATGAAATTATCYATTATCTGCTCATTGAAGTGTTCTAAGTCATTCCGTACGTCAGTGCGAGTTGCTGTGAACGGCGTCGAATCGACTCCCCATGGTTTTCGTGTACATTCTCAGCTACAGCTGCTACATTTTCTTCACTTGCTGTTGGACGTGGTCTATTCGGTCGAATATTATCCAATAATGACTGCTTGATCTCAAGATGGGTAATGGTGTTGCGAATAGTACGCTCAGTAGGCCGATTATTTTGACCATAATTTTGAGCGAACCGAGCGAAACACATTCTTTAAAGTTGAACGATTTGTAACAGTTGTTCAGGCGTAATCTGTCCATGACGAAATGCCGAACAATACTGAACAAAAATAACATGACAGCTTGTCATAACTGACGCGTGAATTGTAAAAAAGGCTATGGAAAAAATGTGCATCTACATGGATCACCGCCGTAACCGCTCCCAACCGTGAAATTCCGGTGAGAACATTTTGCTGGCAACGATTATGGAAGAGTTTTTTTTTTTATAGATTTTTTGTTTCTCGTCACACACACACAAGAGAGAAAATCACATATTGGGTTATCAATAAAGTTTGGCAGCAAATCTGAGCAGGTTTCAAAGAATTTTATGAATTTTATTAAATAAAATATTTGTTAGTTTGATCGATGGATGGCAGTTTATGTTTTGAAGTAGTTTCTGAAGTAGTTTCTGAAGTAGTTTTGTATAGAAATATTCTTAATTTGCGTCGTGTCAATATGGAAGGTGCCTGACAAGTGTTTAAGAAAATGTTATGGTAGTAAAAATTCCTGGTTACGTTTCCTTTTTGATTCGGGCGCAAAAAGTTTTACACTAGCGCTTAGAAAGGGGTTCAGAAAAGAATAGTTGTTGTTAGCATTCATTTTTTTTAGAGTAATTTTAAAGTTAAAGGGGAATTCTGGCGTAGTTTAAGCATTTATCATACCAAGATAAAAAGAATTCAAAACATTTTTGCTATTAATTTTTTATATGATTTTTATTGACATAATGAATATAAAAGAAAACTCAAAAATTCGTTGCATTAGTGGCCGGTGGATTGGGGACTGCAAGAAAAAAGTACTTCCTAGTTGACATGATTCCAAGTCCTTGTCATGATCTATAGTAAAACGTTTGTTTTGTTGTTAAAATTCTTCATTCGTAAAGATGTCCCTATGGGATTGATCTTTCCCATAGAAAAAAAATCATAAAATGGCGTCGAATTGAAACAAATTTCCTTGAGTTTTACCTTCATCCAAAGTATTCCAAATTTTAATTACAGAATATTATTGCTTCGTCTTCTTGCTTTTACTTTTTTAATTATATATCTTATCAGAAAGTTTGCCGATAATAGTTAGCGGTTGCGCCGCTTTAAGTAGTAAACAAATATCTGTGCAATTGAGCAGTCGAAAGCAACAAAATAGAGCTCACATGGCTCAGAAAGTAATAAAGTTCACTATTCGATGGTTTATTAATCAATACAAAAAAGATAAAAGCATATATAAACAGGTAGGGCTCTGCTAGACCTCATTGGGTTCATGGTCTCCGTCTTGGTTGCGATAATATCTTCTCATTATAGGTATTTACTTTCTTCTACCAGTCCTAGCTTTTGTTTTTTATTTTTCAATAAACTCTGCTATTGAAAATATTCTACCTACAAACGGAAATATTGAACTGGATACTTAATTTGATACTCGAATAGTATATTTTTTCCAAAGCAAAGACTAAGAGTTGCAAATACATTCAGCTTTATCAAGTTAATTAAAGTGTGGGCCATATATGCGGATTTTCTTGAGCCAAAGGATTGTGATTTTTCTTGTGAAAGTAGATAAATAAATTTTTCGGTATTTCCAATATTTTATATAATAATATAATATTTATCATTTCAAAATATTATGTCGACTTTAGCGCTCAGACAGCTGACTAAAGAGTACAATTTTGATCAGTACCTTAGTTATTTCAAGTTATCAATATTTCAAACATTTAATTACAATAAATTCTTTCGAAAGTGAGTGCAGTTCGGGAATTTTTCAAATACAAGCASACCGATATACACGCTTCCAGCTGAGTGAACCGCTTTTCAGCAATTTAGTTACTCTCATTTTTTATTCATTACAATTGTTTTGTGATATTTCGCATCTTACTATTGTAATCAGCATTTCAATGMGCTCTGTCTGCCCGAAGTGCGCGTATGTGTGTGCAAAAACCAGGGAAATGTGTGATAAACACCAAAAAATAGCGAATCATAATGAAATGTGGATATACTACATATTAGGGTGCTTCAAGAARTAACCATCACATATTCATAAAGTTGGCTTTCCAAACTTTCAATCACTAACACTTGAGGGGGTAAGAGTTGAAAAAAAAAATTCAAACATTTCTTTTTAAGGTGGTATTCTGGTCTAGAAATCAAATGTTGGGCAGTTTTTTGAATTTTATTTAAAAAAAACCAAAAAAAAATTTGATTATCCATTTTTATAGTGTTTTTATTGATATCTTAAGAATACAGAAAAAAAAGTTACCAAAAAATATTAAAAATTAAAATAATTAGAGGGGGGGAGATACAGATGAAAAAAAAATGGCGCATCTTGGTGACATTGATCCTGACTCTCCTGGTGGT